>NW_020664471.1:139086-148102 GCF_002925995.2 Terrapene triunguis | reverse complement strand
TGGCCTAGCAAAACAGTTGTTGAGTAATAAGAGACATTGGGCCAAATAAAAAAAATCCAGTTGCAAGTTGTGCTTAAATCACACAGTACCGTTTCATTGCCTTAAGAGCACAATCCTGAAACAATACAAAACATGTAAATAATTTCATTCATGCAAGTATTCTACTCAGACTTGTCACCCGAGTAAAATTACTCACTAGTTTAAATAGTTGTAGAATCCAGATACCCAGGGGGGGGCGGCAAATGCTTATTTACATGACCCAACTCTCTTCCTTTAGAGCTTGGAACATTTCATACATAAAACACCACCATCTTTTCCCTTTTCCCCTGAAAGGTTTGCCACCCCTAAGCCTGTACAAATACTTTCTGTTCTTCTGATGTGGAAAATAATCATTTCGCAGGATTCCTTCCAATCCCTATGGGAAAAAGAGCATGAACACTTTCTTCCACGCAGCGCTGAGACAGTAAGGAATATTATGGAAAATAGTACCACATGCCTTTCTTTAGTTATCTAAATATTTTGGATGGGATTCTTTTTCCTGAGTTCTTACAAAGTGCTCAAACGGGGCCAGATCCACTGCCCATAATTTGAAATCAGTGGGAACCTTCTGATGACTTCATTGGGTTTCGATCAGGCCCTAAATCAATACATTCTGTGAAACAGGTAGAACCTATTTTGACGACACAAGAAACTCCACTCCAGGAATTACTGTATTGTACCCACAAATCTGATACCTGAGAAGCAGTCTCTAGGAAATTAATATCAATCTGTCAGCTGCATACACTTATTAGCTATCACTTTCCACCTGAGGCAATCACTGGTAACTTTCTTGACTGACGTTTATTGCTTTCTTAGAAAGGAGTCTAGCTATGCCATGGCACCCACTTTCTGTGCAGTCAGCGCTAATGCTACCAAATGTGGCACTTTTATGAGAGGCTTCTTGAAATCCAGAAAGAACAACATTTCCATTGGTGGGGTACAACAAAAAATGTTGTGTAGAACAACTCATTTTCTTGAGGCCTTCTAGAGCTCCAGCATCTATTCTGTAGAGTCATGACCTCCTATGTGTTTGTTGTAACCTACACCGCACATTGTTTGAATATTGTGTGTGACCATTTTGCCCTCAGAGTTGAAGCTGACATTTGAACAGTTTGAAGTGTCAGGATTGTAGCAGTTCTGAACTTTACTAAACAAACACACTCGAATGCAGTTCATTGCTGACAAAACATACCACCAACCAACATGGACAGGATTAAATAATAGGAGGGGTTACAACAGGAGAATCTAAAAGGAGAATCTGCACAAACTCAGAAGTTCTAAAGTGTGCAACACAGGGAAGTAATACAGTACATGAAAGTTATGTCAAAACTTGTCTATTACATGTTAATTACAGAGAGAGCGAGGGGACATATTACTGGCAGAATGGCAAAATTAATCACATACAGTGGCTGCTGAAAGCTGCTCAAAAGGTGGGATATGTTAAAAGTAGGTTCAGCAGAGATGGATGGATGGGAAGAGTGCAGGTGAAGGAGTCAAAGTTACATGATAAACAAACAACATATTCATACTACAAACAGCTATAGCCAATCTAAATATAGATTTGACAAGAACATACCTGTGGGGAAATGGTTGTTTCAGAAAAATACATCACTATAAGCAGAGTTGTTTCAGTGTAACAGGAAAAGGCCTGACTGCCACAATAGCCCCATTTCTTGGGGGCACACCCTTTATTCCCCTTCAAGTGCGGGGACACTTCCTGTCTGAAAGGCTAGTCCTTCCCGCTTAATGAAGAGCACCTGCATTAAGTCTGGAGTTAGTGACTCTTCCTTAGCCCTCTCACTGCTGGCTTATGGCAACTTCTCCTCCCTTTCCTTCTCTGCTCGGCCTGATAAAAGGCTTGCAGTGCAGTATTTAATACTTATTTGGTCACTGATAATTTCTGTGTTCCCAAAAGATTACCACAGTGGGATTTCATTACGGGGAAAATTCTACTCCCCTCCCTGTGCAAGACAGAGTTTTGGGACCCCTGTCAGAAACACAGCATTCCAGGCCTAACCACTCAGGAGAGGCAGGATGGGGGACAGGGCAGGGCAAGAAGCTGGGCATGTTTTGCTACATGCATACATATCTATGCACCGTCTTCCTCCCAGTGAATGGGTGTGCAGCTCTGATGCTGAAGTAGTGGTTGTGAAGTGGCTTTTTTGCCTTTTTGCAACCTGGAAGAGGATATGCACTTGAAGTGCCATGTATTTCCTTACAAATTCCTTGACTTTGATGGGACTGTTCACATACTTAAGAGTTCCACATATGCTTAAATGTTTTGGTGGATCAGGGCCTTAGAGCACAGGCTATGTGGTATAGGATTCAGGCTGTGTGTTGGGGGATACATCATCTGGACCTATAAGCATAGTGAAGCTTCTGTGTAGCAGGAGTGGAAATTCATTTAAATGCATAGAAGCAACTTGAGACTTTCAGAAAAGGCCAGACCCTAGATCCCTTTGAAGTCAATGGCAAAACTTACATGAAGTTTCATTACAGCTGAGTTCAGTATAAGCAAGTTCTACTGTACTTGGTTTACAAGTTAATTTTAAACCTCATTTTATTCATTCAGCCATCTTTTTTAAAGTGGTCTGTCTCTAAGTTTCTTTGGAGACATTAAAATCTCCCTGTCAGGTCTTAGCAGGGCTGATGAGGACATCGGGGCCATATTCTGCCATTAAAGTGTTAGTCATATCCTTCCATGGAAATCTGCATTAATAACAAATTAATGACCTAGGGCTTGTCCTCCCACATGCAGATGGGATGGGTATAGGCTGTTCTCAGAGGCTGTGTAGGCAGAAACCTCACAGTACAGTTCAAATAGGGGTGCTCTCAGTTTGGTGCACTGCAAACTGTACCTGGATTTTCTTCCAAATGCACATGTAGCCAAAGTAAGGTACAGTGGGGCACATTGGGCATGCCCATCACAGCGGTCCTAAGCCTTCATCCATAATCTGGAAATTGTTATGCCTCCTAGGAACCAGAGTGCAGCCAGCACCATTCCCAACTTACCTGGCTGCTAAATGGTGTTGCACAGAGCTCAGCCACTCCCATCTCCTATAATGTCTCTCCTAATGTACCGCTACTATCCCTCTGAAGGAATGAGCCCATCAATTCTCATGAATGTTATGAAAGACTTACTGCACTAACATTGCAGCAACCAATGTCCAATGTTTGAAATCAGACTATATTTAATCATAATATTTTACTGAGGAAAAAACACGTTGAGAATAGATATCAATGAGTAACACCTCAATAATAGTTATAGTAATTATTACACCCCTGTGTCTGATTTACAGTGTGATAAATTATTTGCAAAGCAGCTAAACAATTCTCTCACATCATCTGTCTGTAGAAAAATGTTTGTATATGCCTGTCTATTTTCATACAACGCAGTTGTCGGTCTTAATTGGGCTCCAATTCTTTCCATCTCTCATAAATCTTATTCACATGCAGTAAGTAAGAAGCTATTTTAGAATTCATGAAGTAGTTGCTGTTGTAATTAATATTGTAAATCTGTATTTTTCTTCACTGGCTTGCTAATCTCCCAGTGGGTTTCTCTCCCAACCCATGCCATATTATAAGATCTAATAGGATTTATTTCTCAACTTTTTTTTTTTTGTATTTGCTTTCACAAATCTGTTATCCTCGGACAATCTCAGAAGAGGTAGTTATGACAAAGTCTTTGTTGCCACACTTCAACAGATAAATGTGAATTGCTGTCTGTGATCCTGTTATAGATTACTTGTGCGCAGAAAAAATGGATTACTGTTTTGAATTAATGTTTTATTGTGGAAGAAAAGCTAGCGGTGCTCTGGGTTGCTTCCAAAATTCATTGCCAATGTTCTTCTGTAATTAACTTTGTTTCTTTTCTTCATTTTTGCCTAATTAGTCTAGATTCAGAGCAGGAGATTGACAAGCAGGAGATCTAGGTTCTATCACTGGCTCTATCACCAATTTATACAAGTCATGTAACTCCCCTGGTAGATTTTCATGGCAGTCCTGGAAGACTGATGATCTAGATATATAGACATGATCTTTCTATTTTGTATACAGACAGAGAGGCAGTGATAGACTACACTGCATATGCATATGCTATTACATGTATTAGGCCTGACAAAACAGTCTTATTTAGGTAACATTTGCATTGACTGTAAGGGCAGTTTGGCTTCAGCAAGGAAGTGAAGGCTTTGCCTTGCAGAGCTCAGAATCTCCCTTTTACATTTGTAAAGTGTCACATACATATTTTATGGCACTCTAGTAATAGCTCCAGTGATCTCTACTACAAATATATATATATATTAGGGCTGTCAATTAATCATGGTTAAGTCACGCGAAGACGCGATTAACTCAAAAAATTAATCATGATTTAAAAAATTAATTGCGATTAATCGCAGTTTTAATTGCACTATTAAACACCAGAATACCAATTAAAATGTATTAAATATTTTTGGATTTTTTCTACATTTTCAAATATATTGATTTCAATTACAACACAGAATACGAAGTGTACAGTGCTCACTTTGTATTATTTTTATTACAAATATTTGCACTGTAAAAATGACAAAAGAAATAGTATTTTTCAATTCCCTCATACTAGTACTGTAGTCCAATCAGTTTATTGTGACAGTGTGACTTACAAACGTAGATTTTTTTTTGTTACATACCTGCACTCCATAACAAAACAATGTAAATCTTTAGAGCCTACAAGTCCACTCAGTCCTACTTCTTGTTTAGTCAATTGCTAAGAGAAACAAATTTGTCTATATTTACGAGAGATAATGCTGCCAGCTTCTTATTTACAATGTCACCTGAAACTAATAACAGACGTTCACATGGCACTGTTGTAGCTGGCATTGCAAGGTATTTATGTTCCAGATATGCCAAACATTCATATGCCACTTCGTGCTTCGACCACCATTCCAGAGGACTCGCTTCCATGCTGATGATGCTTGTTAAAAAAAATGTGTTAATTAAATTTGTGTCTGAACCCCTTGGGGGAGAATTGTACGTCTCCTGCTCCATGCTTTTACCCGAATTCTGCCATATATTTTGTGTTATGGTACCCTAGGATGACAACCCAGCATATGTTATTTGATTTAAGAACACTTTCATTGCAGATTTGACAAAACACAAAGAAGGTTTCAATGTAAGATTTCTAAAGAGAGCTACAGCACTCGACCCAAGGTTTAAGAATCTGAAGTGCCTTCCAAAATCTGAGAGGAACGAGGTGGGGAGCATGCTTTCAGAAGTCTTAAAAGAGCAACATTCTGATATAGAAACTACAGAACCTGAACCACCAAAAAAAAAAAAAAAAAAAAAAAACCTCCTGTTTGTGGCATCTGACTCAAAAAAAGAAAAATAAAAATGTGTTGGTCTGCCCTGCTTTGGATGTTATCGAGCAGAACCTGTCATCAGCGTGGATGCATGTTCTCTGGAATAGTTGTTGAAGCATGAAGGGACATATGAATCTTTAGCACAACTGGCACATAAATATCTTGCGATGCCAGCTATAACAGTGCCATGAGAACACCTGTTCTCACTTTCAGCTGACATTGTAAACAAGAAGCGGGCAGGATTATCTCCTGCAAATGTAAAAATACGTGTTTGTCTGAGCGATTGGCTGAACAAGAAGTAGGACTGAGTGGACTTGTAGGCGCTAAAGTTTTACATTGTTTTATTTTTGAATGCAGGTGGGTTTTTTTTACGTAATTCTACATTTGTAAGTTCAACTTTCATGATAAAGAGATTGCACTAAAGTACTTGTATTAGGTGAATTGAAAAATACTATTTCTTTTGTTTTTTTACAGTGTAAATATTTGTAATAAAATAAATATAAAGTGAGCACTGTACACTTTGTATTCGGTGTTGTAACTATATTTGAAAATGTAGAAAACATAAAAAATATTTAAATAGTATTCTATTATTGTTTAACAGTGCGATTAATTTTTTTTAATTGCTTGACAGCACTAATATATGACACTGGAAATCACCAAAAATAGGATTAGTCTTTGTTACACAGTAAGCCACAAATACAATTTAAAAGACACAAAATAGTCCAGACAAATGCAAGAGAAGAAAATACAGTCCAGACACTATTAAGAAAGTATCACACAGGCAAAATCAGAGAACTCGCTAGCAGAAATAAAGAAAATTGATGAGCAGATATAAAAAGGGGAACATTATGTATCTTCTACGTTTTAATAGCATCTGACCCATGCTAGATGGCAGCAGCTATAAAGGACAGCATTTGTCATATATATACCGGTATATGGAGTATTTTCAAATGTGCATATGAGACTCATTTCTGGTGGTCTGTGTGTATTACCGCATGGAGATCTGTCTGGGAACGATGAGGTATATTTTTTCTACAACAAAAGGCATTTGGAAGAAGTCATTTTTTATTATATTAATAGCTTGTTCTAAAACGACACCTCTTATTTTATCTCCTCCCAGTTATTTTGGATGTCTTTTCCTACTCTCATGCCAGGCACCTAACTCTTAAATCATCAGTATGGGCCTGAGCCATGCACTGAAGCTGAGGTCAAAATATGGCAGTTGTAAATAATGATTATTTAACCTAAATAAGTTTGCAAACCTAGGTTCCTAACAATAAGCTCCCAAATTCATATTTAGGTGCCTAAACAGATGTGGCCTGTGATTTCTAGAAGTGCTAAGTAACCCCATCTCTCATTAATAGCCTGACATTAGATATCCAGATCTGAGAATTTTGACTATCATGTTTGTCCAATTAGCTTCATGATAAGCACCCCCTGCCCTCGCTGGGGAGTGAACCCCTTTTCGGGCACAGGGAGGGACAACCCCTGCAACAACCTGGGTGAATGAGACCCACTTTTCATAAAGCGCTTGGACTCTGACAAGTACTACCTTAGTACTGCACGTTGATATTGCATATTGGAGTAAATTTCACTTGTAGATAATAGGTTAGCCGCAATATTGTTCACTACTGCCATCCTCAGACACTGAACCCCTACGTTTTTTAAAGAAGCGCATAGCATTTGGGGCACAGGATACTGGGCTTCGGGAAGGAATCACTGGATGAAATTCTATGGTCTGTGTTATTTAGAAAGTCAAACTAGATGTTCATAATTGTTCCTTCCAGCCTTACAATCTGTGTGAATACCTTTTAACGTTTTCTACAGATAGGGCCTTTCAGCTGTGCAATACAACTCTGGTTGCATATGTTAAGAAATAATGAGTTCTTTGTATTGCACAGAATCATAATATGTTTCACTTCCAGTTACAGGGAACACTAAATACTGAATGTTCTGCCAGCCCAGGATCCAGGTATTGACTCAGACCGCAGGAATCAATGCGGGAAAGCATGTCCCATGCTCCTATCCTTGCACAGAAGATGTGAACACACTTCACCCAGCAAGGAAAGTCAAGCAACATTTAGGCCTTACATATTTAAGAAACTAAGGCCCAGATCCACAAAGGGACTTAGGCACTGTGATGTTGAACATTGCAGTGACTAGAAAATTACAGGAACAACACTGTGATCCATGAAGCCTGAGTAAAGTCTCCCTATACAACGAATGGGAGAGAGGGGCACTTTCAAATAGGATTCACAAAGCCAGCATGCTACATGGAAGCTGCCTAAACTAGCCAATCAGAGACACCAAGTAGAGGGTGGTATGCTAAGCCCCACCCTTCTCACAGAGACAGAAACTCAAGTGCAGGCTACAAGGAAGCACTGATCTCTGCTTGTGGTCCACGAACCAGAAGAAGATAGGCATTTGGCTGCCTAAGTCACATACAGGGCCTAAAACAAAACAGCAGGGGGCTGGCCCTCCCTCGTAACCTTTAGCCCAGTGGACAGGATACTCACCCAGGATGCAGGAAACCCCCAGTTCAAGTTCCCCCTTCACCTCAGGGGAAGAAAGGATTTGAACAGGGATATGTCACCTCTCTAGTCATTAGACCAGTGGTGGGCAACCTGTAGCCTGCGGGCTGCATGCAGCCCGTCAGGGTAATCCGCTGGTGGGCCGCAAGACAGTTTGTTTACATTCAGGGCCGGCTCTAGGTTTTTTGCCGCCCCAAGCAAAAAAAATTTTTGGCTGCCCCCCGTCCCAGCCCTGGGCTCCTCGCCGCACCCCCCTGCCGCCCCAGCCCTGGGCTCTTCTCCACCACCCGCACCCCCCTACCTCCCCAGCCCTGGGCACTCACCCCCCCGACCCGCACCCCCCTGCCTCCCCAGCCCTGGGCTCTCACCCCCCCAACCGCACCCCCCTGCCGCTCCAGCCCTGGGCTCTCCCCCACAAACACACACACACCCTGCCGCCCCAGCCCTGGGCTCACCCCCCACACACCTGCACCCTCCTTCCGCCGCAGCCCTGGGTCACTGGTAACTCGCTCCCAGGGCAGGTCATTCAGCAGGAATTTTAAATGTGCACAGAACACAGACAGGATTGGTTCCCATATGGTTACAGAACTGCCGTAAAGTGGAACAATTTTCAGCTTGTGTGATTGGAGGATATCTGGATGCATATTATAAGACTGTCCTACATAAATGAGGAAAAGTTGAGGTGCCTTTATTATTCTTTTGTTCCACTCTTTCTTTCTATGGGGAATTTGCCAATGCAATATCACTGTCTTCCTTTTAAACAAACAAACAAAAAGGCAATGGCTGTTGAAAATAGCAATTCCAGTCCTAATAACCACTGGGAAGCATTTCTTGCTCAATTTTATCCTACTTTTTCTACAGCAAGTTACAGTGGATCAGTATATTTGATTTGGGAGAAATGAAGTAACAGCTGCCCAAACTGAGCTTGAGCACTCCTGAATTTTGAGGTGTTCAAATCTGGAAGGCAGGTGCTGGGGGGGAGGGGCGGGGGGCCTGTGGCTCCGCAGGGGAGCACGGCAGCATGTATGCAGTAGCGTGTCTGGCGCTGCGCGAAGCCAGACACGCTGGTCTGAGTGGCACGGTAAGGGGGCTGGGAGGTTGGAGAAGGGG
>NW_020664471.1:100321-138986 GCF_002925995.2 Terrapene triunguis | reverse complement strand
ATAGGCATGGGAGTCCCAGGGGTTTGTCAGGGGACAGGTAGGGGGTGGGGTCCTAGGGGGGAAGTTGGGGGGGTCTCAGGAGGGGGCAGCTGGGGACAAGGACCATTGGGGCTTAGATAGGGGGTGGGGTCCTGGGGGGCAGTTGGGGCAGGGGTCCCAGGAGGGGGTGATCAGGGGACAGGGAGCAAGGGGGTTGGATGGGTTGGGGTTTCTGTGGGGGGCAGTTGGAGGAAGTGGATGGGGGCAGGGTGGGGCTACCCTCCCTCCCCGTGGAGTGTCCTATTTTTTGAATGTTAAAATATGGTATCCCTACTCACAGTGCAGCTCTCCATTCATAGCAGGCTGCAGCATGAGGTCTCAGCTTCCTCACTCCTGTCCCCTTTCCTGTTGGTAGAGGCCAAGGGAATGCTGGGAAATGTAGTTCTTTTCCTGCTCCAGGGCTGGCTCTATAGGCAGGGAGCTAACCAAAGAACTACAGCTCCCGGGGCCCCCTGTTGGTTCTCAGCTCCCATGCTGGATCCCTGCCACCCGTGCAAATGGGCTGCCCCAAGCACGTGCTTGCTTTGCTGGTGCCTAGAGCCGCCCCTGTTTACATTGACCGTAGGCACAGCTGCCCGCAGCTCCCAGTGGCCACGGTTTGCCGTTCCTGGCCAATGGGAGCTGTGGGAAGTGGACCAGCCACAGGGACGGTCAATGTAAACAAACTGTCTTGTGGCCCACCAACGGATTACCCTGCCGGGCCGCGTGCAACCCACGGGCCGCAGGTTGCCCACCACTGCACTAGACTAGAGAGTCATTCTAATTCTTTCTCTGGCCAATTAATATTTAATTATTCAATTAAAGTGGAACAAATTCAACAGAAGAGATTGAGGGAACCCCACATCTGAATATCCCGTAGCCCAGTGATTAAGGCCCTCACCTGAGAAGTGGCCAATTCCTGTTCAGGTTCCTTCTGCCTCTCAGACAAAGTGAGGACTTGAACCAGCCATCTCCCACATCTGGAATGAGTACCCTATCTGTTAAGCTAAAGGTTATAAGGGAAGTCGTCCTCCTCCATCTCTGACCGTTCTGTGTGAACTTGCCTGAAGCACCCGAACCCCTATCTTCCCCAGTTTGTGAATCACTTAAGCAGGAGATAGGCTTCTGGGTGCCTAGAAGGAGGCTGCAGTGGGCATGCTCAGAGGCCGACACACAGGGGCTTAGGGAACTTTGACTTAAAAAACCAAGACGCCGAGTGAGTTTAAGTGCCTACAGGGTGAGATGGCAGCTGAGAGGGAGTTTTGTGGATCACAGAGGTGCCTAAGTACTTTTGTGGATTGCAGCCTAAAGCTACATCTACACTACAAGCTAGGAGCTCATAGTGCGGTTCCCTTGCTCACGTACGCATACTCGCACTAGCTGTCATCAAGCTAGTGTGAGTGTAAATAGCAGCGTAGCCGTGGTAGTGGCAGAGGAGGCCTGGCTCATTCATGCCAAGCAGGTGGGTTTGCACTCGGCACAGCTGAGCCATGCCTCCGCTACCACTACCGGTGCTCTGCAGCTACACTCAATGAGAGCTAGCACAAGCTAGCAATTAATTGATCTTTGACTATTAGTGGTAAATATGCCCAATGGCCTGTGATGGGATGTTAGATGGGGTGGAATCTGAGTTACTACAGAGAATTCTTTCCTGGGTATCTGGCTGGTGAGTCTTACCCACATGCTCAGGGTTTAGCTGATCGCCATATTTGGGGTCGGGGAAGAATTTTCCTCCAGGGCAAATTGGCAGAGGCCCTGGGGGTTTTTCACCCTTCTCTGCAGCGTGGGGCAAGGGTCACTTGCTGGAGGATTCTCTGCACCTTGAAGTCTTTAAACCACAATTTGAGGACTTCAATAGCTCAGACGTAGGTTAGGGGTTTGATACAGGAGTGAGTGGGTGAGATTCTGTGGCCTGCGTTATGCAGGAGGTCAGACTACTAGACGATCATAATGGTCCCTTCTGACCTTAAAGTCTATGATTCTAGGATTCTAAGTACATGCATACCAACAGAGGAATCACACCCCTAGCTCATAGGATAGACATAGCCTTTATGCAGATTAGGTCAGTGTAATGAAACAGCTATGAAAATTTACCAGCCCAGACCCAAAAATCTATCCCGTTTCTAATGTGATTACCGTCTTAGTAACTCAGGTTTAAGGACTAAATATATTTTATTGACTTTCTCCAAAAAAATTATTCACTCCCAATTGAATGAGCAGGTAAGAAATTGCAAGGTTAATTAAACTACTGTATAAGGCTGGCTTAGCCTATTGTCGGAACTAGTTTTTTGCTACTTTTCTTACTTTCTTAAATTGCTCTAGCTTAACAACTGAGTCCCTGTCTGGCCTTCTGTAACTGGTTCCTTACCCTTCAATAATGTCTTTGTGAAGGATGCTGATATACTGTTTTATAAACCATTATTGCCAACAGCACTTAATATAAGCATTGTAAAGAAATCAATTTCTGAAATTCTTGCTTTTCTAGCTTTTCATGTTCTTCCTCATAATCGCTTTACATTTTAAGGAGATTGCTAATTCAAACATTTATGTAAGGCTTCATCCAATGTGAACATCTTAAAGGAATAACTACAACAAAACCTGTCCCTATGGAAGCTGTTAAAATATCTCTCATCCCAATTTAAAATGTTGCAGAGAGTAAGTTCTGAAAATTGTGCTCTTAATGGTAATGTAGAAGTGCCTAAGTGAATTAAGAGCCCAGATCCTATTTTCAAAAGTACCTTGGGGCCAGATTTAGAAAAGTACTTATGCGCCTAGTGAGAGTTACAAAAATACATAAGTGCAATTGCCAAGATAACACTCTGGGGCATATCCTCAGAGAGTGTAAATTTATGACAATTTACCCCAGCTGAGAATCTACCAGCGTGTATTTTAACTGAACGTCTTGAAATTCTAACATTCCAAAGTTAGAATCCCAACTAAGATTGAATTGATCTGTAATGATGAAAGACCCTACTGAAAATGGTAATTTTATTCTTTAAGGCACTGCTCCTGCTCTTATTGGTCTAACTGCCAGGGACTTCAGTTATGGTAGGACCAAAGCTAGAGCTGGTCAGAAATTTTTCATCAAAATGATTTTGCAATGCTTAATTGTCCTTTCTGTCTTTGAAAAATCTCACACAGGGAGCTAAACACATGTACATATGAGTTCCCGATCACATGATGGAAACAATATAACTTTTGTTGCTTATGGGTACATTTATCATTAATGGATATCATAACCTTGTTCTTTAAACACTAGAATGACAAATACCTCTCTTCAAAGGTTTCATCAAAGTTATGTGCCTGACACTTAAAAAGACAAACTACCCAAGGATGCTGCAACACGCAGAAAATTCCTGCTTACCAAGTTCAAACACAGTAATTAACAGAATGAATCAACTTCAACTAAAATAGATCAAAGAAACTTCCCATTAGTTGACTGTTTAAAATAACTCCAGGAAGAAATCATTTATTCTCTAGTGATCTTTTTCAGCACTCTTCTGACCCCAACAGATTGATGG
The DNA here is from genome assembly GCF_002925995.2 of Terrapene triunguis. Lineage (NCBI taxonomy): Eukaryota > Metazoa > Chordata > Testudines > Emydidae > Terrapene > Terrapene triunguis. The sequence continues at coordinate 135,447 of NW_020664471.1, read as the reverse complement.
TAATGGAAGAATAAAAAAAAACAACCCAACCTGCTTATCATAAATCCTTGTCCTTACTACTGAAATACGTGCTATTCCCAAGTATCCGCCCTCTTTTAGATAAATAACCAACCCAACCTGCCAACTGCCCAAATATGCCAGGTGTTCAATATAAAAACTAGTAATCCAAAATGATTGCCTGAAGAAAGACCCTTAGTATAACACCATTCACGTAGAGTATTTGGCAGTAAGCTCTATGGGGAAAAGAACAGTCTTATATTTTTGAGACGTCACATGCACCTATGGCTCAATAGAAATAAACAACATTAATATGGTGTAATATGTACTACTAGTGAATCAGCAGTAACACACACACCGATTTATTACTTATGGATCGTTGCAGATATAAATGTCACACACACACACTCTACATGTATAGATCATTCATCTACAGCTATATTAAAATATTTTTACTAATGAGATAATTAGTACAGTAGAACCTCTGAGTTATGAACACCAGAGTTACGAACTGACCAGTCAATAACACACCTAATTTAGAACCAGAAGTATGCAATCAGGCCACAGCAGAGAGCAAAAAAAAAAAAAAAAAAAAAATACAGTACAGAACCGTGTAAAAAAAAAAAAAAAAAAAGGGAAAGCAGCATTTTTCTTCTGCATAGTAAAGTTTCAAAGCTGTATTAAGTCAATGTTCAGTTGTAAACTTTTGAAAGAACAACCATAACATTTTGTTGAGAGTTATGAACATTTCAGAGTTATGAACAACCTCTATTCCCAAGGTGTTCATAACTCTGAGGTTCTACTGTAGTAGTTTAGTGATCTTGTATACAAATGGGAAAGTTGAACTCTACTGCAGGTCGCATAAAGATTGGGGCGGTCACTAAATAGAACAGAGTTCTGAAACAGAGCTGCTTGTGTGAATTTCTAACCTAGGTGTCCTTAGCCTCTGTTTGCCAGAAGCTGGGAGTGGGTGACAGGAGATGGATCACTTGATGATTATCTGTTCTGTACCCCTTTGGGGCACCTGGCATTGTCCGCTGTCGGAAGACAGGATACTGGGCTAGATGGACCTTTGGTCTGACCCAGTATGGCCATTCTTATGTTCTAGAGGTGAAAGGCTCCATATCCCTTTGCCAATTTCCTGAGAGCCCTCCCGATAGACACCCCGACATGCAAGAAGTTGTGTTAGTATCAGCAATGTCATATACCTCGTCTCCAGAATTTTTTAATGCTACCACATTTGTACAGTGAAAGCAGACAAAATCCATGCCAGAGCTGTAGAAACAGAAACAAGGATCCAGATTTTAAAGGTATTTAGGCACCTAACTCCCATTGATTTCAACGGGACTTGGGCACCTAAATACTTTTAAAAATATGGGCTCAGGTAAAGTTATCCTCTCAGTTACTGTACATAGGTGCAAGCCTATTGACTTAAGTTGGAATGCACCAGTGTAACTCAGAGGTTTTGGCCCATTAACTTTTTTAATGTCACCGTTATGGGCTTTGTTCCAGGCTAGTATCTGTAGTAGCGGGATAGGGAGACAGGATGCAAGTCTTGGGTAGAGAAACATTAGAAGAGCTGAGCAGGCTATCATCCCAGCTCATGAATGATGCAGTAATAAAAAGTACTTGCCTAGAGAATTCAGGCAGCATTGGTCACTGATGTCTGGTGTTGCATGCTATACATAATGACTAGTGAGCAGAAGGGGGAAAAGCCTGGAAATCTTTACCACACCTAGAAATCAGGATATCCCCAAAACAAAAATGAATGCATTTTTTTACATTCCTGTTTCCTGAGACAGAGGGCTGCTCCTGTGAAAATGCTGCATTGGGATCCAGGAGAAAATCATCATGACTTATTCTTGTCTTCTTCCATTTCATTCTTGAGATGCTCAACCCCCTGCCCCCACCAAAAATGGCACTGGAAGGACCCAGTAGCAGTCTACTTGGCAGTTTTGCTGCCACCACCACATCCCCAGAACCATGAGTTATGAAGTCTGCATGCTCTGTGGAACTTGGAGCACCCTGGCGTTCACAACTCAAGAACACCCATGCTGGAGGCTAGATTCTCCCTGTGCCCTAGAGCAGAGTGCAGAGGGGATGCACTGTGATTGGAATGCTAGTTGAATCAACCAGATTTCCTCTTCTGGGCTCCCAGAGTTTTCTCTACAGCTTCTGTCACTGGTCATTTAGCCATGAAATACTTTTTATTGGCACTCAGGCCTTACTAGGCCAAACCTCGAAGCCTTCAATCCATTTTTACACAGTTCTTATTCAGACAAATTCACACTGATTTAGTGGAAACTTGAAACTTGACAGGCATTCAAGGCCTGATCCGGAGTACCTTCAGTTCAATAGGAGTCTTTCCATTGACTTTAATGGGTTTTGGATCAGGCCCTCGATGCTCTCAGTACCTAGTTGGCTAATTAACTTAATGAGAGGCCTGAGAGAAGGGTCCTCAGAATTTGACCCTTAGTGCATGAAAACACACATAACACGGACCAGATAAAATTGGGAGTAGGGAGACTTTCACTAAACCTGAGAAATAAGCATCTTCTTTTGTTCACTGTGTATATACATCTGCAAATGGGGCATGTATAAAACAGTCTTCAAGATGCAGTACCCAACAGTAGATATACTAGGTATGAAATAGATTGAAATGTGTAGTCTAAGCCTGCAACCCTTCCTAGGACTAATCACATGACTAAGGGTTGCTGAATCTATCTATCTAATCTATCTATGCCCTCATTACCATAGTATCTGAGCACTTCACAATCTTTAGCATATGTATCTTTTAGGGCTGTCAAGCGATTAAAAAAATTAATTGCAATTAATCACGCTGTTAAACAATAACAGAATATCATTTATTTAAATATTTTTGGATGTTTTCCACATTTTCAAATATATTGATTTCAATTTTGACACAGAATACAAAGTGTACAGTGCTCACTTTATATTTAGTTTTATTATAACTATTTGCACTGTAAAAATAAAATAGTATTTTTCAGTTCACTTAATACAAGCAGCAGCATCACCCGTAAATGTAAATAAACTTGTTCATCCTAGCTGAACGAGAAGTAGGACTGAGCGAAGTTGTAGGCTCTAAAGTTTTACATTGTTTTGTTTTGAGTGTAGTTCAACTTTCACGATAAAGAGACTGCACTACAGTACTTGTATGAGGTGAATTGAAAAATACTATTTCTTTTATCATTTTTACAGTGCAAATATTTGTAATAAAAATAATATAAAGTGAACACTGTACACTTTGTATTCTGTGTTGTTACAAATCAATATATTTGAAAATGTAGAAAAACATCCAAAATATTTAATACATTTCAATTGGTATTCTATTGTTTAACAATGCAATTAAAACTGCGATTGTGATTAATTTTTTCAATCATGATTAATTTTTTTTGAGTGAATCGTGTGAGTTAACTGCAATTAATCGACAGTCCTAATATCTTTACAAAACTCCTATGAGGTCTGAAGGTACTATTATCTCCGCATCACAGACAGGAGATAAAGTGACTGTCCCAAGGTCACACAGGAAGTTTGTGATAGAGCAAGGAATTAAACCCATGTCTCAGGATAGCACCCTAACTATCCCCGGATAGAGCCATAGATTGTAAAGTGTCCAAATTATGCCTTTGGATGTTTGCATGCAGCTCCCATCAGAGTCAACGGAGTCACATATGCACCTCTGAGAACGGAATTCAGCCCTTTGGGCCAAAAAAGTTTCTCTTTCAAAGGGTACAATTTGCTTTCCCCCTCTGCACACCCAAATCCCCCCTTGTCCAACCACCTTTCTTACCACTAAATGCCCTAGCAGTTGAAGAAAGCACTCACTTCTTCCACCAACAGGATGTTGGCCAGTGCCTGTGCATGGGTGCATAGTACCCTTCCTTTCTTTTGCACCTATGCAGGGATTGGCCAAAATCTGACCCTTGGGATTGTAAAGTGCCAGAGCCCAACAGAAGTGCCACAGAAAATGCTGGATCCCTTTCATTGTATCCTGACTGCCACTAAAGTTTTCAGAAAAATTCACAAACTCATCTAGAGCTACAGCATTTCTGTTATGATTCTATTGCTATTTGCTAAGCACCAACAATATGTCCATTGTAGAAAACGCAGTTATTCAGGCAGCCTCTGCTCCAGATTGCTTGCAGTCTAGAAGAGATGGAAAATAAGAACTGGAAGATCCAGAAAAATGATTTAAATTATTTTTTAAAATACCCTCTTTTCCTTACATTTTTTCCCATTTTAACTACAATAATCCTTGAATCACAATGAAAATTGGGCAGGTTTATACCAAGTTATTGTCATGAAAGTGGATTGCTCTTCAGGATCTTCTGAACCCATAGTTGCTCCAAAATTAGTTTAATTTTAATATATTGATAACTTGAGGATGTTTCTGGTTTAGGAGGTAATAACTGTATCCTGGGCTGAAGGAACTCCCAGGCCAAAGTGTTTACAGCAAATAAGCATGTAACCTCATGGGCAATAAGAGTTTATTAGCTGAAGACAAGGTTATTGCTGAGTGAAGTAGTACTCTCAGGTTATGTAATTAAAATTGTAATTAAATATTCAAATATTAAACGAAGGAGAAAATAAACTACACAAAATGAGCTGACAAAATGCCGAGATGCAAATTGTAGAGGAAACCAGACCAAAAGGCTATTTTCACCCCTTTTATTACCATCTCTATTTTCACCCCCCCCTTAACTTTCTCCCCTCCCCGCATCTCTCTTCCCTTCATCTCCACCCTTCTCTCCTTACAGGCCAGCAAGGTTATTCCCCGCCACGACATAGGTCTGTTTATACCAGTGGTCCCCAAACATTTTATCTTATGCCCCCCTTTGCCCCTGTCTGCACTCCTCCCCCCCCAGAAGATGGGGCCACAGATGGGGTAAGGGGGCCGAGGCTGGGGGCAAGGGCAGGGCCAGGGGCAGAGCTGGTGGGTGGCACTCCCTCTCCAGCCCCATGGGGACCTCTGGTTTATACTTTGTTTAGAAACTGAAAGAGGAGAAAAAGGCTGGGCTCTCCTAATGGAAACCAATGATGATGAAGGCACAAAGAGGACAGTTCTTCTGAGGACTAGAACCTTGCTGTAGGGAATGAAGGGTAGGTTTGTGGGGAGAGAAGGGAGGAATGAGGGAAATGAATCAGGAGTGGGTGTGGACTGCCACGAGGATCGTGGGTTGATTGGTTTACTTACTGTTTTCCCTGGAACAGTTTCACCGCACTGTTTTGTTTGCTGTTCAGAATTATTTTTCCTATTGGGTAAATTTTGCAGTTTTTCTGCTTCATCCAAGAGAAGCAAGAAGCTGACATGGCATCTTGAAAAGTCTAACTACAGATGCCAGGAGAATTCTAGCAGCCACACTAGGGGGTGACACATGCATATTCACAGTGTCATTATTGGAATGGAACTTTACAACCTCTCAAGAACATTTACACTCCGAAGACACTAGTCACCCTTGCATACTAAAGCGTTCATAGCCAATCTTCCGCTATTTCAGTTTCCAGGGCACAGTGGAGCCAAAAGTTTGTAGAATTCATCTGACCGAACCCATCTATATAGAGTTTCCTTTTTGTCATAACGGCCCTCTTTCTTACCAGGCAACAGGTAGTGGGTCGAACTTTTATAGTGGTGTTTTCTTATATTTAAGTTGTGTTAATTACCTGGTAAAACAAGTATAAAAGTGAGGGGCAAATTCAGAACATAACTATCAGATCTACATCTAGGAAGACAGAATAAATGCAAGGAAGCCATTTAACAATGACAAGAAAGTGCATTTTACAAGACTAATAAAGGATGGTTTTCTTCTCTCCCATAAAGATCCTAGTTATTCAAGGACAGAATGTTCGGTTTGTAGATGCTCATTCAAGGACTGACTTTTCAGCTGCAACTTTTTCTAAAAACACCCAGTGTGTACAGTTTCTATGTATTCTTAGCTAGGAGGTTTCACAGCGGATTAAATCTTGTACCCGTGTTGGAAATGCATACATTAAAATTTCAGTTCCCTTTGGATATTTTAATATCAGGTTGCAACTATATATAATGAGGTAAAAAAAAACCCACCCAAAAAACACAAGGTATTCAAAACACTTCAAAGTAGCCCAGAGAAAAAAAAAAGATTCCCAGAGCCCGCACCATCATTAAGCAGTAGAACCATAAAGTAGTTCATGTGCAGGAGGACCAAAGCATCTCATAGGAAAAGGCCCCCAAGAAAGCAAGAGGTAAGAATTCTGCAGAGGATCCAACCTCAGTCCTTTCCTTGGCTCTTCACAAGGAAGGGTTAGGGTTGCTGTAGAAGTATCACACACACACACACACACTTAAAATAAAAATCCTGACGTTTTATATATCAACTAGTCTAATTTTCAAAAATGCTGAGTACCCTCATCTCCCACATTTGACTTCAAAGTCAGGCCAGATTTATTTGGGTGCTTAATTATGAGAGAATCACAAGAGATCTGACTAGATGATCATACTTGCCCCTTCTGGCTTTAAACACTACAATTTAGGGGATTAATTTTAGGCACCCACATTTGAAAATCTTGGTCACAGCCTCTGCTTTGAGGTATGTGGTCATTTCCATAGTAGCACTGACCATCTCTAGAGTCAGCCGCATCTAGGGAATGCGTATCATTGAGGTTTTGAGATGAATCTGAAAGATCCTACAGGGTTCCTTAGAGGTGAAGTCACTAGTTATGAGAAAATAAACTGTGGTGGCAGCACTCTTTCCAGAATACTGCTAAATGTATTATATTCACAGCAGGTGGCACATGATGCATTTGCTTCAGAAGAAAATCTCATATAAAAGGAGAGGTTGGTGAATAGCTGAAAGAGGTAGCTGAAGTCCTTACACAAGCAAGTCTCTGATGAGGAGTTTTTGTTTATTTCCTACACAGGAATTTTTGTGAAGAGTGGGCAGAAGTGAAAGGAGTATTGGGAAAGGCAACGGAAATCCAAATAATTACCCTTACCTCAACCAGAAGAAAACCCAGCACACATCTAAAGGGAAGTCAATCAAAGTTTAGCTTTATTCATCAGGACTGCAGTTCTAGGAACCCTTAATGACAGTGTTCTTTATTTTATAAATCATGCTACAGTCATAAGTCTGATCACACACTGTGGCTTTAATTTAAATTTAAGCTATGTGGTTTTACCAGTTTGCAAGAGATTTGACCTTTCAGTTGCCTCTCTCAATTACCTAACACCACATTTTAGACAATGCTACATTTCTGGTTTGGAATATGATGGAAATGAAAACAGAACAAAAAACAGCAAGCATTTCTCAACTGGATAAAGGGCAATTCTGTTTCAAAGTGATTATTGTGAAACCTAATACATTCTAAAATGAATAGTTCACTAAACAGCACTTCAACTTTCAGCTGATTGCATTTGTGGAACAAGGTTTTTTTATGAAGAGTCTGCCAACTTCTAGTATAGCATGACCTATGCTACTTAAAATATGGTGGGGGGGACTTTTTAAAAAAATCTAAGCAGTCTATACATATCATGTGATCATTTTTGAACTGCATTAAGAGATAAGGATTGCAGAATCAGGACCCACACAAGTAAAAATATTCTGTCAACTTCAGTGCAGTGTTTGGTTTGTGTAGAAAACATAAGGTTGTGCAACATGGTTTGGTCCATAACATTGCAGTTAGCCGGCCTTCTATAAGCCCCATTTTGACATGCTGTTATAATATGGGCTTCTATGCCTGTACCGAGCCCCATTAACTTCACTGGGACTACAGGCAAATGCCCATGTCTGGAGTAGCTTTCAGAATCAGGGCCATCGCTCATAAGTTGCATTCTAATTGGTATTCCCTGTTTCTAGTCTATATAGATGCTGAAGTCCTCCATCTCCAGGGTTCTAGTCTAACACTGTTCATGGGTGTCAATTCACTTAAAAAATTAAAATTGTTTTTATCCTTCTCTTTATTTATTTATTGGCAATACATATAGAAAAAGTGCATTATAATAAATGTTGATCAAGCCATAAAAATATAAATGAAGCTTCTAATGTGGGTTACATATTTTGAAGCAGATTGTGTTGTTGTAACTTAGTTTTAATTTAAAAAGCGATTTATTGTCATGTTTGCAAGGAATCCAAGAACAGGATAATAATCTGAACTCAAGTAAGTACTGAAAAAATATTAAATCTTATTTTTAAAATTGTGATGTGCACAGTATGAGTTGAGAATTTAAAAAGAAATTGCATATTATCACTAAATATAATCTGCAATAGACCTGGTAGAAAATATGAAATTTGTGTTAATATGCACCTGAAAATAGTTATTAAATATACTACACTTAACTTGAGACATATTGCTTCTGATCCAAAGTCTACTGAAGTCAAAAGACTCCAACTGACATCACTAACCTTTGAGATCATGCCCATAGTTCCTAAATCAAAACAAGGGTTTTTTGTTTTGTTTTTGTTTTAGACGACTGAGGTAGTAGTTTAACTGACTGCACTTTGACCCATCAACCCAATCGGGGATATTGCAGATTATGTATTCCTTATGCCACCCGATCTTAAACCAAACTTTGCACCCTCGATAATCTGTACGTTATTCCCTGATAACCAGAAACGTCTATGCCTAAACTCTGTACCTTTCACTTTTTTTTTTTTAAACATCTTAATAAAATTTTTAACTGACTGCACTTTTAGGAAGCATAATTAGTTTCTTTGAATAGTAACTTTAAGAATAAAGCATTGTGGCAATGAAAAAATCCATATTCTTGACAAGTTTTAATTTTCACATATATCTTTAGACATTTGCTGTCATAAGACATTTTTATTTTTCCATTCAGTGTGTAAAGGTTTTCTTACATTTTGTAAGAAATCAAAATATTTCCCTAAAATATTAATGCATTTTCCAATAAAAGTATCACTCAAACACACACAGTTTGCAACCCCCACTGTCCCTGTAATGCTATCATTTCTGTGATCTCATATCCTTACATGCTCCTAGATAAACAACCTGTGTCTCGTATGCAAGCTCTTTTCTACTGGAAATAGGTATGCTGTTTATCTAGAAAAAAAGAAAAGGTATAATCCCATCTGAGAATTTACAGTACAAAATCACAGACATGCGTCCAATGTTAACACTGAAAAATGTTTTTTGTTCTAGGGCCCAGTTCTGTGGCCCTTACTACCATGACTAGTTCATTAGCAGGATTGTCATGTGAGTAGGGGGATGCAGGTCTGGACCCATGGCCTTAGTTTATCCACTTCTAACTTTCTCACAAAGGGGAGGGGAGAGAAAGCCTCTCTCCATCTTGAAGTTTGTTATGATACTCAGACTGGAGGAGAATGTTTTATTTTTGAAACATGTGGGTTAATTAGCTAATTAAAAAAATTACAGGACTGAGAAGAGTATCTATTTATAAAAACATCCTTTTTTCTACCCACTCATGACCAGAGTTTTGTGAAACTTGGTGGTTTCAGTTCAGAGGATCTCATGGGAATCTTTTTTCTGCTTCATGTGAGTTCACATATCCTGAGTTTTGCTTTTTAATCTCATTGTTCCTGGAATACATATAACAGTTGAAATAGTTCTGTGTTTAAAAAAAAGCTGCCCCAAAAATTCTGCTTTTAGGCACAGAGCAGTATGTTTTCATCGATCTGCGAGTACACATTCTGCAAGAAAAAGCTACACTGAGATAAAGATCACTTTCTAAAATATACCATCTCAAAGTGTTTCTAGAAAGAGAGACCTCATTTGGCCTACTAACAAAAACAACTCACAACCACCTCTGTTTAGTCAGTTAAATGCTCCTAAAAGAAAGTGAATTTTGTTAAAGACATACATGTTTTAGATAAGAAAGGCTCACACACAAGAACATAAGAATGGCTATACTGGGTCAGACCAGGGCCGGTGTAACCACTAGGCAAACTAGGTGGCTGCCTAGGGCGCCAAGATTTGGGGGCTCCAAAAAGTGGTGTCCAGCATCACGGGAGTCAGCTAAGCAGGGCAGGGAGTGAGGCCTCCATAACAAACCCGCCCCCGCAGCAAAGGGCGCCACTCAGGACGGTCAGTGGGAGCCTGCGGTGGAGCAAGGAGGAGACAGCTGGCCGGGTGCAGCGACCAGCTCGGCCGAGAGACAGAGCCATTGGGGGAGGCAGGACGCGGTCCTGAGCTCAGGTGAGCTTCGCCCTCCAGTGCACCACACCTGGGGCTGGGCACAGCTGCCTCCTGGGGCAAGGGAAAGTGAAACTAAACCCCGCAGCGCGACAGAGGGGAAAGGACTGGTGCAGGCTGCTTCCAAACAACGATCCCCCCTCCCCCGGTGGCACTGTGCCAATGGCGGGAGCTGGCCCTGATCCCGAGGGAGATCCTCACCTGCTCCCTGGGAGAGCCCGGCTCTGCCCTCCTTGCCCCTGGGTCCCCCCTGGAGGGCGAAGTACTCAGAGCCTGGAAACGTTTAGAGACCCTGCGAGCTGGGGGCATTCTCAGCCTCCTCCTTGCTCATAGGTTCCCCCGGGCCAGAAGGGACCATTGTGATCATCTCCTCTGACCCCCTTGTATTAATTCTAATGAACAATGCCACATTATGCAGTATTCAATTTTGAAAGTTTATAGTAAGCGATGCTCCGGGGGGAGGGGAGGGGAGGACGCAAGGTGGAAGTTTTGCCTAGGGTGCAAAATATCCTTGCACCGGCCCTGTGTCAGACCAATGGTCCATCTAGCCCAGTATCCTATCTTCCGACAGCAGCCACTGTCAGATGCTTCAGAGGGAATGAACAGAACAGGGCAATGTCATGTAGAACATGATGTTGTGTCCCTGACCATCTTGGGTAATACCCATTGATGTATCTATCCTCCAACTAATGTATCTAATTATTTTTTGAACATACTCTTCCTTTTCAGTACAATCAGCATTGGAGTACTTGGAGAAGAGAGGCTGATTTTTAAGTCTGCATTTGCAATGCAGGACTTACTGGTATCCGCGTAAGAGAGCTGAAAGGGTTTTTCTGTCATGGTAGACATACCACCTCCCTCCACAACAGAAGGTAGGATAATGGAAGCATCCTTCCATTGACCTAGCTGCCAGTGGTTAGGTTGGCATCACTACTGTGCTCCGGGATGTGGATTTTTCACACCCTGAGCACCATAGAGATGATGACCTAAATTTTAAGTATATGGAAGGCACAAGTGTATGGTTGCTTTAGGATGAGCAGGGAGATGTGCTTCAATTCTTTAACGTGTATGATACTGGGAAATTATACTATAGCATTTTGACACCAGAAGATACAGAAGTTACAATGAAACAGAACCACCTATTTTATTTACTCAATGCTTGCCATTCCATTTCAAGGCAGGCAAATACTGATCAAAGAAAATTGATTGTCCGCTCTTTCTAAAACATTTTAATTAAATACAAAAGTTTAGAAAGAAGTGCTGATATGTTGTTTCTCTTCTGCTTTTGCCTCTGATAATTTAGGCATGAAAACACTTATTGTTGGTACCCAGGCCTCAACAGGCCAAACTTATCAACCTATCACTCAGTTTTTATTCAGGCAAATTCACACTGGACTTCATTAGAAGACAGAAAACTGTCAGGCATTCAGGGTCTGACCCAGTGCCCATTGAATTCAATAGGAGTTTTGCCAGTAACTTCAATAGTCTTTGGATCAGATCCTAAATGCTTTTAGTACCTAGCCAGCTAATAATCTTCAAAGGGAGTTTGCTGAAGGAGGGACCTCAGAATTTGGATGAGAAAACAAGAGACAATACTAACAAGGTACAATTGGGAGTAGGGAGACCTCCACTGTATATGAGAACTAAGCATCTCCTTTTGTGCAGTGTATATAGGTCTTGGATGGAAGTGAAAGCACAGCAGAAAGCAGCACCCACCAACCCAAAAACATGTAAAATAATCAAATCTATCCATGCATAAATATGATCTGCAAGATGTAGTACCCAATAGTGGCCATACAAGGCATAAACCAGGGGTAGGCAACCTATGGCACGCGTGCCAAAGGCGGCACGCAAGCTGATTTTCAGTGGCACTCTCACTGCCGGGTCCTGGCCACGAGTCCAGGGGGCTCTGCGTTTTAATTTAAGTTTAAATGAAGCTTCTTAAACATTTTTAAAACCTTGTTTATTTTATATACAACGATAGTTTAGTTATATATTATAGACCTATAGAAAGAGACCTTCTAAAAACGTTAAAATGTGTTACTGGCACGCGAAACCTTAAATTAGAGTGAATAAATGAAGACTCGGCACACCGCTTCAGAAAGGTTGCCAACCCCTGGCATAAACAGTTTTAAAATTTGGGGCCTAGTCCTCCAACCCTACCTTGTGTCACAGGAACTACTCATATGAGTAAGGACTACTGGATCTATGTATCCTAGATACTTATATAGTCCCCCGTTACTATAATCTCTCTGCACCTCACAATCTTTGATGTATTTATTGTCACAACATCCCTGTGAGGTATCTCTGTTTTATAGATGGGGAATTAAGGCCAGCAGGCAGATTAAGTGCTTGCCCAAAATCACACAGGAAGTTTGTGGCAGAGCAGGGAATGGAATTCTATGGTTCTCACATCCCAGGCTAGCATCCTAACCACTAGATCACCCTCCCTCCAGTGGATGGGGCCTCTGATTTTAGAATGCCCAAAACTATCTTTGAATACTTGCATGCATCTCCCCTCAAAGAGAATGGATGTCACACTTGGACTTCTGAGAAGGGAAGTTGGCCTTCCCTTCTCAGAGGGACTTTGACCAAGTAATGTCTTGCAGGCAGCAACTTAATTTCTCTTAACTAAGAGATAGATACAAAGCGATGCCTCAAATTTGCAAATTGCCCCATGGTGTGCTCAAAACCTCCAGAGAACTATACCCTGTACAGAATTTTACTCTGTATAATAAGTAAAGGGAAATTAAGAGTTTAGATTACATTATTTGCACTATTTATTTTAGGCAACATTAGCAAATTTTTAAAGGGTGGCTACTGGGGCAAGACCCTCATCTCTGTTCCTATAGCTTCCTATAGGGAAGAAGGCTGAAGTGGTGTAAACGGATCTTAAAAAACCCATATCAGGCCAGGAGTCCCCCATCACGTAAGTATGGCCTACATTCTTTGTTCCTAGATATATACATTTAAATTAGGCTGTATGAAAATGCATATTGTTTACGTGCGCCCAGTTTACCAGATTACTCTTAATCGGTGACCTGTGTTCTCTTCATTACTTACCACTCCTCCAATTTTTGTGTCATCTGGAAAACTTTATCAGTGATGATTTTATGTCTTTTCCCAGGTCATTGATAAAAATGTTAAATAGTATATGGCCAAGAACTGATCCCTGCAGGACCCCACTGAAAACACACATACCCCTTGACCGTGATTGTTCATTTACAATTATATTTTGAGACCTATCAGTTAGCCAATTTTAAATCCATTTAACATGTGCCATGTTAATTTTATATCATTCTAGTTTTTAAATCAAAATGTCACAAGGTACCATGTCCTTACAAAGTCTATGTATATTTACATCAATGCTATTATCTTAATAGCCAAACTTGTAATTGCATCAAAAAAAGCTATAGTTAGTTTGACAGGATCTATTTTCCATAAACCCATTCTGATTTGAATTAAATTACTCTCCTTTAATTCTTTATTAATCTTCCCACCAGGTTTCAGTAATACCAACTAGATCAAATTTATGCTAATAAATTAGCTTCCAATTCCTCTTGTTTGTTACAGAGGGTGCTAGTATTGTATAGACAACTAAAGAATTTATTCTCTTCATGCTCTTCGATTAATTTTGTTCTCAACTTGACAATTTTGTGCTAATTGAGTGCTTATATCTTCCCTCTTTTTACCTTCCCCTTTTTGTTGTTAGTTTAATGCCCTCCTGACTATTCCAGCCTGGCCCCAAGGAGATTGGTCTCTCTTCTACTAAGATGGAGGTCATCTAAAACTATACACCTCTTTCTCCCCATAGAAGGTGAACCAATGTTCTACTAAGCTAAACCGTCCATCCAACGCTGCTTAGCTAGATAGCGGTTCTCCTGCTGAATCTTCTGCCTTCCTTCATCCATGGAACGAAAGGATCTCAGCAATGATCTCTTGGACATGCTTCAGCAAACTCAGAAGTGTGTTGAAGAAGAAATCTATTATTTGTGAGATAGCACTGACACTGCATCGCACAGTGATATGAACCATCATCAATGGATCCTTACCAGTCAACTTCAGAAGCCTACTGAATCTTAGAGTGACATCTTGTAGCTTGGCTCTGGGAAGACAGCACACTGTACTGTTGTCTGCCTGTCCTTTGCAGAATGTTCTTTCAATTCTTCTGGGTATTGAATCCCCAACAAGAATAGTCTGTCTTCATTGGACAGTTGGAGAACTCTTTCGGGGCAAACTTGATTTCCTTATGGGTTGGGCCAAGCTGCCATCCACAGGTATGACCTGTGTATCTATTCATTCCCTTGACCAGCTGGATCTTGAGAGATATCTTCCACACTGAGGACCTGGTATCCTCCTGGAAATGTCTACCTGTACAGAATTCCTCTTCTCTTTGCTGGCCACAGCCTGCCCATCCTTTTCTGTCTCCAGCTGCATAGAATGCCCCCATATTCATTCCTCTGGTGGTTATGAACTGCCAGGCCTTCTCTGACATTTTCCTCTGTCCAACTCCGCAGTGGTCAGCTCCTTTCTTCCTGATTATGCTCTGCAGGCAAGATAGGCTGGGGAATGCCTAGTTTGAAAACCCCACTGAAGCTTAGGCATGATCCGGGGTTCCAAACAGCTCATTAGCTGTGGAGCAGCATCAGGACTTAAGTTTCTGTAGGTAGACATAGGCAAAGCCACCTAAGTACCTACAGGGTTTAGCAGTAGTTGAGTGGTGGTTGTGAGATTTCATTAGCACCTAAATGTTGGGCTTAGGCACCTAAATACCTTTGTGAATTTAGCCCTCAGTGCTTCCAGCTCCCAGTGGGGTAAAGAGAAAGGGGAGGAGAAACAGCGCTCCCACTGGAATGCTGCCCAGGACACAATAGTATGCATACCTATGTGCATTATATTGTTATGTCACCTTCATCTCATCTTCACATGAAGCAGAACAAGAATAAAATTCTGATCCCCCATCAAAGAAATATTACATTGTTTTTGTATAACTCAGAAATCATTAAACAGCAATCCTTTTGTTTATTTACTATGCTTTTTTAGTGCACCAGGTAGTGTGTCAAAACACTAAGCAACTAATAAAAGGGCAAGATTACTTTTACCAAGTGTCCTTCCTTCTGCATGAGCCAAATAATCAAGAAGGAAGAGATAAATCATGCAGTGGAGGGATGCCAAAAAGGAAATTTGTCTTCCTATTACTCTGAGGTTTACCACACCATATTTAAATGTTTAAACAACAAGAAAGGTCACAGATAGTTTGCGGTCAGCGTGGTCCAGCTTCCATCTCTTTAAAGAGGCAGCCTTTATAAAAAAATGGGCCTTTGGATGTAAAAATTCATTTTCCCCCAACCCAGGTTAGTTATGACGGGAAGGAGAAGCAGTGGTGCTGGAACTAGGGGTGCTGCCACACCCCTTGGCTTGAACTAATAACAACACCAAATACATGGTTTCCATCATCAGCATCCCCACTATAAATAATGTTCCAGCACCCCTGAGGAGAAGTGGTTAAATGACTATTCATTACATGAATAAAGAAATTAAACCAACATCTGGGTGCTTGCTGACATTGTTTAAGTGGATATGCTTTACAAATTATTTGCCCAACCTTAACACATACATTTTTGTTTGGGAGTTCTCTGCAAACAGCATTGCCAAATTATCAAAATTTGCTATTCAAAATTATTAATGAATTTCTTCTGTATGTATTGGTCTGGAGGTCATTTGCAATTTGCAAATATCCGCAATTCATGTTGGTTTCCTTAGTTGCATAAGTCACATAACTTTGCTTCTGTTCCTCAGTTAGGAAAAGAAACAGCAGAAATTGAATACACAGTTAGCACTGTGGTGGCTGACTATGCAAATCCTTCCATCGGGACAGAAGCAATATCATGTGACTTTCATAACTAACCAAAACTGTCCAAATTGTCAATTTTACATATATAGAAAAACATTTACCATCGGCAAGTATTTAGGAATTCAACTACGAGTTCCTTTTTGTACACAAGTATTCATGCTAGCAAAAGTTGAATGCTCAAATGTACATAGAAAATGACCATAAATAGGATGTAAATACAGTCAAATTAACTTTTTAAATTCAAATACTTAAAATATTGACACACGCACACACCGTGCTGACTGCTAAAGTGAAACAGCCAATTTGAAATCTAACGAGACAAATTGGGTGAGGGAATCTCTTTTATTGGACCAACTTCTGTAGGTGGAAGGGATAAACTTTTGAGCTTCATGGAGCTCTTCCTCAGGTCTGCAGAAGGTAGCCAGCGTGTCTAAGCTAAATATAAGGTGGGACAGATTGTTAAGGATAAGAAGTTCACACATGCTGAAGGAAACCACTTAAAATGAAATGGGCAATTAAAGTTTAGAAGGCAGTAGAGTGTTTTACAAAGCATTGTAACACGCCATAAAACCATTGTCTCTATTAAGTCCATGGTTTTGTGTCCAGCAGAGTTATGAATTTAAGTTCCCAGGCTCATCTTTTGAAAGGGTTGTGCAGGTTTCTCTTGACAGCTAAGATTAAGGGATCAGAGATGGAGTGACTGCTTTGTGAAAAGTTTTGTCCCAGGGTGATACTGTTTTTGTCTTTTATCATTTTACTGTGAGAGTTCATTTGAGAGTACAGTGATTATCTGGTTTCCCCACACAGTAGTTGTTGGGACATTTGATCCACTGGATGAGGTATAATACACGTTGTGATGGGCATGTGTAGGACCCATGCATCTTTAAAGGCTTGTTGTGCAGCATATTGATCATTGTAGCAGTGGAGATATGTCTGAAGGATTTGCATCGGTTGTTCTAGCAAGATCTAGTGCTGCTTTGAGTTGGTGTGTCCTGGTCTGTGAGGAGTTTGCTTCTGATCATGAGCATGGCAGGGTTGGGGGGGGGGGGGAGAAGCTTGAAGGCCAGAAGAGGGCTACGTGAAAGATTTCTCGCAAGATGTGGTCCCCAACAAGTATGGGTTGTAAGTGTTCGAGGATACTCCATACAGATTACAGTGTGGGTTGGCAGGTGACAACTAGGGGTGTGCAGCAAGTGAGGTTCCCCCCCCCCGTATTGAAGCAAATTCTTCTAGGGTATTTGAGTGGCCTTTTCCATGATGCCACTTCTCCGGTTTGGTGCCCTTGTTTAGTGAAGGCAGTTTTAAGGCTGTATCCTTGACTTTCTCTTTGGAGCAAATTCTGTGCTATCTGGCTGTTGATAACAGATTTCTTGGTCTGTCTGGGGTGATTGCTGATCTGTGGAGGTAAGTGATCAGTGGGTTTCTTGGGTAGAACCATTTTTTGGACTCTATTGTTGAAGCTGATGGTGGTGTCCTGCTGATGCTGGTGTGGGAGTATTCTAGAGAAAGTTTGATAAATGGAGAGTGGTTGAAATTGTGGTGGAAATCTATGAGGGAGTATAATTCATCTGTCCAGAGGATGGAAATATCATCGAGGTATATCGTTGGATTTGTGGTGCATTTTCCCAGAAATTCTCTCTTGTAGTTGTCCACGAAGAGGCTGGCATATTGGGGTGCCAGCCTAGTACCCTTGGCTATTCCCATGGTGCAGGCAAAGTGTTTGTTGTTGAATGTAAACCTGGTGTGGGCGACGATGAAATGGATGAGTTTGGCGAAGTATTTGAGGTGGATTTCCAAGCATTATTCATTATCTTGTAGGTATTTAAGCCAGGCTACAATGTTGTCATAGTTAGAGATGTTGGTATATATGGAGTTGACGTCCATGGTGGCAAGGATGGTGTTCTGGGGGAGCTAGTTAATGACGCAGAGTTTCTGGAGGAAGTCATTAGTGTCTTGGAGAAAACTGTCCCTTTGCATGGTGACTGTCTTTGAGGATGGTTTCTATGAGTCCTGATATTCCTTCAGTCACAGTGCCATAGCTGAACATGATGTGTCTGCCTGTATTCCCTTGTTTGTTTATCTTGGGAAGCGTGCAATTTGAAATCTAGTAATTTTAAAAGTTTTTATGTACCATCCCTGCCTCAGAATCCCCTGGCCAATTTGGGGGAGGGGACTTAAGTGTTTTTTTGTGAAGACCCACACAAACTGGGCAATTTGGACACTGACCAACTAACTAAATATGGTGAGAAGATGGTGAGAGTGGCGGAAGGATGGTCTAGTGGAAAGGGAACTGAACTGTGAATTCAGGAGGCCTGCATCCAATCTCCAGTTCAGCCACAGAGTTCCTGTGTCTCCTTGGCAAAGTTACTTAGCCTATGCCTCAGTTCCCCATTCTGAAAAATAGGGATAATGCTTACCTACCTTATAGAGGTGTAGCAGGGATAATATTCATTAATTATTGTTAGGCATTCAGATAATGGACAGATGGGGGCCATATAAGCATATAGGCCTGGATCCACAAAAGGAACTTGGGTGTCTAGGGGGAAAAAATCACATGTACAACATTGCAATTCACAAACCCCGATTTAGGCACCTAGGCTCCTATATAATTAATGAGGAGGGATGTGATTAACAAAGCCAGCACACTAAGCGGGGAGTCATCTATGCTAGCCAATGGGAGATGCCATCAAGAAGGGCAATGTGTCTCATGCGAATAGGCAAGTCCCAGGTGCAGGGAGGCTCCTATCTCTGCTCATGAGCCATGAAGTGGAGGAAGATAGGCAGAGAAGCACCTAACTCGCATTTGGGTTCCAATCCAGTAAGCATGCTCAGAGGCTGCCTAACTGCACACAAAACAGCCTGGAGAGATGGGAGGAAAAGGCAGTCCTCCCTTCTAACCTTTAACCCAGTGGTTAGAGCACTCACCCAGGATGTGAGCTAATACCAGTTCAAGTCCTGCCTCGGCCTGATTAGAAGAGATTTGAACAGGGGTCTCCCACCTCTCAGGTGAGGCTCCTAACCTCTGGACTATGGGCTATTTTAACATGGGGCTCCCTCACTCTCTCCTATTGAAGTTGTTCCACTTTAATTATATAATTAAATATTAATTGGGCCAGAGAAAGAGAGACTGACACCATAGCCTAGTGGTTAGGGCACTCCCCTGGGAGGTAGGAGACCACTGTTTACATCTCTTCTCCTCATCAGCCAGAGGGAGAACACAAACTGATGGTCTACAACATCCTGGTTGAATGTGCTAACTACTGGGCCAAAGGTTCTAAGGGAGGTCATCTTCCTCTCTGGCCCCACCCCTGGCTGTTTTGTGTATGCAAGGAGGCCATCTCTGAGCACACTTACCGGACCAGGCACCGCATGCAAGACAAGCAGATGAACACTATCTTCCTTTGGTTCACTGACACCTCTGAAGCTTAGAGGAGGAGATAGGCACCTGGACACCTAGAGCGAGGCAGCAGCATGCATGCTCAGGGGAAAGAACTTAGGCACCTAGGGAACTTTTACTGCAAAACCTTCAGTGCCAAGTGAGTTTAAGTGCCTATAGAGTTAGGTGGTAGGTGAATAGCAGTTTTGTGGATTACAGTGACACCTAAAAGACACCTTTAGATACCTAAGTAGCTTTGTGGTTCCATTATTGGGCATATAGCTGTGTGGAAAGTGCTACCTGGCTGTCACAATAGCAATAACAGAAGGCAATGGTTTTCAAATGTTTTCATACTATTGATCACTTCTTAAGACTAAGGTCTTTGTAGATCACATCCCCTTCCAATCGTCTACTCCTTCCCTCCAGTAGTCATGGTAACTGATTACATTAAGACAGTATTAAACAGGACAAGGCAAAAATAAATTCACGTTAATGTTATGCTGCTTAGCTCTCTCGCCCTCATTTTCTATATGCATTGTTTATTTCTTCTCCCTAAGTATAGGACTTCACACTTGGTAAGACTGAATTTCTACTTATTGCCTGGTGCTCACATTGCTCCAGTCTCACCAGGTCTCTTTGTAGTTTATATCTGTCCTGTGCATTTGCTACCTTCCCAAATTTCACATCAGTCACAATCTTCACCACAGTTGAGTTTGCACCAAAAGAAACACTGGGCCATGAGACACGACACAATCATAGGCTAGGTCTACACTTGGGGTGGGGGGGAATCGATTTAAGATACGCAAATTCAGCTACACGAATAGCGTAGCTGAATTCGACGTATCCTATTCGACTTACCCCGCTGTGAGGACAGCGGCAAATCGACTGCTGCAGCTCCCCCGTCAACAGCGCTTATTCCTCCTGACGAGGTGGGAGTACGCGCGTCAATTCGGGGATCGATTTATCCGTCTAGATGAGACGCGATAAATCGATCCCCGAGAGATCGATTTCTACCCGCTGATCCGGGCGGGTAGTGTAGACTAGCCCATATAGGCTGCGCCCAAGTGTAAACAGCTTCTGAAACAACGTCTTGAGCTGACCTACAACTGCAGAAAACATCATTGCTTGAAGGAACATAAGGTACAAGAGTTTAGTACAACCTGTCTGGTGAGACCACTGACCTAAGGCACTGTTTGACCAACTGCCAGTCCTGCAGATGTTTTAAACAACTGGAACTTGAAAGTGCTGCTCTGGGACACCCTCCAATTCTTTTATCTTTCTGTTTCAAAGCACCTAGAATTTCCAATTGGCTTCCTATTTTTTTATTCCCCTTTACACACTTCCATCTCAGCCTCTCAGGTATGTTTGGAAAATGAAGTCCTGGTAGTGCTATTTGGGGTAACAGGATGTTTACTAGATTGTAATATTTCCTCTGTTAACCTAGCCTCTCTAATTTTATATTATGGCTTTACTGGCAATGTCTATTCTGTGAGTACACAAATAGCAACATGGCTATGCAGTCAGAGTAAAGCCCTATTAGAGATTACTTTAAAAACAAATACTGCCTGCTCTGAATGGCCCTTAGGCATGATGTTATTATTCACAAGACCGGGTTTTGCTCCACTGTCCATGGCCAAAATTTCCCCTAGCCCTTCTGTTGTACTGTGCATCAGTCAGCTTCTGCTAGGCCCCCCAGAGTTTGACGCATTTCACTAGTGTAGTAGGACTACAATTTGAGAAGGATGAAAGTTTAACATAAACTAAAGATAGGTTTATTAATACGATGTAAATATAGCACTCGAATGCTACAGGGTTTCTGGGGAAATCAGCTCACACTCCCTCTACTGCATTCACTTGCTTTGTCAGCTTTATTGACAATAAGCAGCATGATAGCCTTCATTAAGGGCGGGGGGAGGGAGGGAAAGAAATCACATCCATCACAAAGAACTGATCACTTCTGGAATGAGATTGCCATCTCATTCTGAATTTACATGGCTCAACTGCTGTTTGCTTCAGGATGTGTATAAATCCCACTAAATCTATCTAATAATGGACACAAGTTGCGAGTAATATCACTATTGAGCATTCAAATTTTCAGAGGTTAAAACTGATGCATCAATCTTAAGTCTTTCAGTTGCATTTGAAGTATTGCAGCTTGCAAGGTACAATTCACCACAGGCCTGAATGCACAGCAGATAAAATTCATCCCCTCCTGTCTCCCAAAATAGTTAACACAGGTTTTATTCAAGGAACTAATTTGGGTTTTGAGGCTAGGAGGGGACTCCACTGACCCAGCCTGGTCCTGCTTCAGCAAAGCACATGCTGAACTTCTCTCCAAGGAGGTTGCAAGGTATTCCTCCCTTATGAAGGTAACCCGGCCACTGGATCTTTTTAAATGCTGTCCCAGCAGTTCCCCCTACTGCAGGCCAACTCTAATGCTGCTTTCTGCACCAGCCTACTGGGACCTGATGCAGAACCCAGGTTCAAACCATGCCCTGTAACACTAATGTCAAGACAGCCTGGGTTCCAACTTCGTTTGACCACCTTCCACAAAAGGATGAATTATTCTCAGTATGAAGAATTGAGAATTAACTGTTAGCTTCTGAATTTGCTTCCTGTAGTTGGTTAATGCCACAGTCCTAATATAATTTTACAGACAGAAGGGGCCAAATCCATGTGTGACATTTCCTTTGGCACAGGGAATGAGCCCATGGGTAGTTCTTTCCTTTCTTTTTATGTGGGAGGTTCTCTTTTGACTAAGGAAGCTGAGATTTCAGACTGACCACAACACCTGCTGTGAAGTTATGTTCATCACATAAATACATAGTCACACCTTTTATTAAATGCAGATTGTGCAATAACACTATGGCTGTGTTCCATTATGATGTTGAACGTTATTAACATAATAACTAGTGTTATCATGTCAAATGATGGCTGCATGCACATGTAATTAGTCTGTGTACTAAATATTCTGAGAACCAGATTCTGGCACCCTTACTGATGTTGAATAGCACCTTCCTCTGAAAGCAGGCTTAGTGCTCTGCTTGAATTCTAGTGTAGGTAATTGCATTCTGCCTACCTAAGTGCTCCCTGTGGTTTCACAAAAGTATTCTTCATATTTTGTGCTGGACTGACGCGTAATGTTGTTGTGGGCTGTTAAACAGCTGCCATACTTCATGCAGATTTGGGTGAAATTATGAGCGGGGGATCACTGGAGATATTATTCAAGATACATTTAACGTTTACTTAATATTTAATTAGTATTGAAAATTAAAATATTTGTCGTTTTATTTTTCTCCCAAAGTTTCAAGACTATGTTATAAGATAGTGACTTGCAAATTATTAAACAAGTTTTCTGTTCAAAGGAGACAGTACCCATTATTCTCTAATATCACATTGACTTCCCATGGAGTGGGGAAGTAAGAAGTAAAATATGGAGAAATCACCCAGAGTTATATTTAATTCCAACTTTTACAGCCAAGTTTCATATCTTAAAAATAGGTTTATGTAAAGGAATAATTAACAAAAGCTTAAGTTAAATCCAGTGAATGATAGCCCTTATTTTTATTATAGTGCCAAGTATTTGAGAAGATTTTAGCATAACCCAGCATGCAAAAGAAAGATGAATCCTACTTCTATTTCAGAAATACCAAGTTATGAACAATAATCCAAAAAAATTGCGAATGAAAACATTTACATTCAAGAATTAGCTTCCATAGATTGGCATTAAGAGCTTATTCCTGAAAGGTGATGGGCTCCAGCCCGGATTCAGGGAATCCCTTAAGAATGTGCTTAGTTTTAAGTTCAATACATATTTGACTTAAGTAGGACCACTAAGTACTAATGTGTTCAAAGAAAAGCAAGCACTTAAGAGTTTTGCTGGGTCAAAGTGTTCAGCATATTTCAGGATTGAGCCCTAAATAGATATCGAAGTGTATGTGTACTTCAAGATGTATCATTGGGGTATATTAAATCAGCTCAAACTTCGTAAATGATAACTGAAGACAAATTATAGAGAAATTAGTGGATTTGCTTAAGTTTTCTCATCTAAATACAGGGAAAGTTAGAGATGTATACACATAATTTGTCCATTAAATAATGGAGCTACGTATAAACCTTAATTTAAGATTTTAGTTTCAAAAGAAACCTGATAAAAATATTATCCGTTTATTTGGATTTGGCAGGTAAATTGAAAGCCATTGAACTGTAGCTTCAAGATAGAAATTAGTTCACCTGATCCACCATGTCAAGCTCCAGAGTCTGATCAGACATTCAGAATTACAATACCACCAAAATTATGCAATATGGGCTATTTGTCTATAGTAATGATACTTACAGTAGAAGTTATGTCTTCTTTGTGGGTTCCTCATTTGGTGATGTAATTTTCAGAAGTCACCATCTTTTTGTTCTTAGATACAGCAGTTCCTCCATGGTTCCTTTTAAGTACTGTTTGTAACAAGCTGTTTTCTCATAGTATATTTCCTTAAGTGCATGTAAATTCTGTGCTTGGATTTCCTGTCCAAAACACTGAAGTGTATACAAGAGTCAGTCAGTCATCAGTAATAAAAAGTACATAGCATGTATATGGCATTTTACATCTTCAAAGCACTTTACAAATGGTAGCTGATTTCATCATTTACTTTTTGTTCACTTTCCTCCTGAACAAAATCACTGAGAGTCCCTTAGTAGATTGAACACCCAAACCATAAATGGTCCAGAAGATTTTAAAAGGCCAGAAATACTTTACTGTGAATGAAGAGTTCAAAATCATTAGTCCTATTTATTCTGTCTCTCCAGAATATGTACCATTCATGAACAAAACATGTACATGCAGTAGGTCATGTAACCGCTACCGTAATAATATCCCAACTATATTTTAGAGGCCCACCATGCTTTGAAGTACATAATGTTTCTATTCTTTAAAAAGACAAGAGTTATTTTTAAGCTCATGGGCTTGCGAAGCGCAGGCTTTTCATGCTTGTAATAACATTCCTGGAATCTATTAATGTGAACTGATTGAGAAATTAACCAGTCCTCATGGGATTTGATTTTATTGTTCCTTATTACATTTTAATCAATGGGGAAAAAAAAGTTACTAAAATTTTATTCCAACTTCAAACATATTGTCAATACCCAAGAATTACTTAAAGGAAAAAATCTCTCTTAGGTTGCACACAGCTTTTTGCAATGCTCAGAAGTCATAGATTTGAAGCATATTATGTTTATGTAAGTTCCAGGGAAAGAGAGAATATATGCCAGAGAGTTATACATGTTCAGCTGTTAAGAAAGCAAGTTGCTCTGGTACACTGAACCTACAGAAACTGGTCTGTGTCATAATATCAGCCTAAAACCTGTAGAAACATAATTGCCATAGTAAAGTCATAACAAAATACAGCTGAGCAGCACTATTTTAGGTAATATGGTGATCTAGTAGTAATACAATCTGTTTTGGAATTTCTAGGCTTATCATATTAGATTTTTGAACATCTGGTTTTAATAGGTTAATATATGTGATAATATTCATTATACACTATTTTCCAATACAATTTCAAAATGCAGACATCCATCTACAATAAAGGCAACTTTGCAATAAAAGAAAATTTGTTTTGATGTATTCATTATTTTGTGACTTTCAACTGTGACCATACATTTCCTTGTGCCTAGTCTGCAATCCCTAGTGTATGTTTGCAAACTTTGGATTTGGCAAAAATCATCTGGAAGCTTTGCCCACCATTTAAATCTACTATTGGGCCCAATCCTGTTCTCACTGAATTCTAAGGGAGTTATGCCATAGATTTCTAAGGGACATAGTTTGGTCCCAGTTCTTCTGAACAGAGCCACGCACAGTAAGCTTTAGAGCAGGGGTGGGCAAACTATGGCCCGTGGGCTGGATCTGGCCCACGAGCCATTTTAAGCCGGCCCGCGAGCTCCTGTTGGGGAGCGGGGTCTGGGGCTTGCCCCACTCCGCCGCGCCAGCCAGGGCACAGGGTCGGGGGCCACACCACGGGGCTCCCGGAAGCAATGGCATGGCCCTGCTCCGGCTCCTAAGTGCTCCAATGGCCCCCTCCAGCGCTCCAATGGGATCTGCAGGGGCCGTGCCTGAGGACGGGGCAGCGTGCAGAGCCACCTGGCAGCCCCTCCGCGTAGGAGCCGGAGAAGGGACATGCCGTTGCTTCCAGGAGCCGCTTGAGGTAAGTGCCACTTGGAGTATGCACGCCTGAGCCTCTCCCTGCGCCCCAAACCCCAGCCCTGATCCCCCTCCTGCCTGCCAAACCCCTCAATCCCAGCCCGGAGCACCCTCCTGTACCCCAAACCTCTCATCCCCAGCCCCACCCCAGAGCCCGCACCCCCAGCTGGAGTCTGCACCCCAACCCCCTGCCCCAGCCTGGAGCCCCCTCCCGCACCCTTAACTCCTCATTTCTGGCTGCATCCCAGAGTCCGCACCCCCAACCAGAGCCCTCACCCCCCACAACCCCAATTTTGTGAGCATTCATGGCCCACCATACAATTTCTATTCCCTGCTTTAGAGCAAAATATTGTGCCACTGAGCAACAGTATAATATTCTGTTAGTGGACTATCTTTATGCGGTCTTTTGTTGTGGTAATGTGCCCATTGCTAAGTCAGTCTGATTAGCGTTCAAGCATTTCAACAGTTTCTAGCATTGCCACATCTATTGATTTTATGAGTCTAGTGATATTTGATGTTTTTCTTAACACCTCAACTCTTGGAGTAAGGTAAATGCACAAGGTTGGGAAAGAAAAACATGAATCCCAAAGTCTCAGAACCAAATAAAGAGCTCCTAACAATTTCTTTTACTCGTGAATTTTAAACAAAATCATGATTTGGGGGGCCTGACTAATGATTTTTGAACAGTTGGGGTTGGTAATATGGGTTTTAAATTAAGTGTGTGTGTGTGTGTGTGTGTGTGTGTGTGTGTGTGTGTGTGAGAGAGAGAGAGACTGTGTAAGTCAGTATTATTGTAAGAATTGCCATGTTATTTGTTAAGTATCAGGGGGGTAGCCGTGTTAGTCTGTATCTACAAAAACAACAAGGAGTCTGGTGGCACCTTAAAGACTAAGGGTATGTCTACACTACAAAATTTGGTCGGATTTATAGAAGCCAGTTTTATAGAAACCGGTTGTATGCAGCCGATTGTGTGTGTCCCCACATAAAATGCTCTAAGTGCATGAAGTCGGCGGACCGCGTCCACAGTACCGAGGCTAGCGTCGACTTCCGGCGCATTGCACTATGGTACCTATCCCACAGTTCCCGGAGTCTCCGGCGCCTATTGGAATTATGGGTTGAGATCGCAATGCCCGAATGATGCAAAGCAGTGCCGCGAGGGGTTCTGGGTACATTGCGTCAGGCCCCTCCCCCGCCGTCACAGCAACGGCAGACAATAGATTCGCGCCTTTTTACCTGGGTTACCTGTGCAGACAACATACCTCGCCAAGCATTGAGCCCGCTCAGCTCAGCTCACCGTCACCATATGTCTTCCGGGTGCCGGCAAACGTGGGACTGCATTGCTAAACAGCAGCAGCAGCTTACTGCCTTTTGGCAGTAGACGGTGCAGCATGACTGGTAGCCTTCATTGGCGATCTGGGTGCTGGCAACCGTGGGGCTGCATTGCACCAGCCCCTTGCCTTTTGGTAGAAGATGGTTTATTACGACTGGTATCCGTCGTCGTCGTACTGCAGTGGCTGTCGATCATGGGCACCCGGGCAGACAATGATGGTTATCAGTCGTAGTATGCTATTTTCTGCCATGCGCCCTGTTGGATCATTGCACGTTAGCAGAGTCGTAGCATGCTATTTTCTGCCAAGTGCCCAGTATTGTCTGCTAAGCACCCAGAAGAGGCCGATGGCGATCTGGGTGCTGGCAGACATGGGGTTGGCAGACGTGGGGCTAGATTGCTACACAGCAGCAACCCCTTGCCTTTTGGGCAGTAGATAGCATATTACGATTGGTATCCATCATTGTCATATTGCAGTGGGTATCAGATCGTGCAATAGACCTGAAGGCTTACTGCCAAGCGCCCAGTATTTGCTGCCAAGCACCCAGAAAATGCCAAGGGCTATCAGTCATGCTGCACCATCGTCTTAAGATGTAAAAGATAGATTTATTCTGCATTCATTTGCTTCCCCCCTCCCTCCTGCTAAACCCAGGCTTTTGAGTTCAATCTTTGGGGGGGGGGCATTCTGTGTGACAGTTGTTTGTGTTTCTCCCTGATGCAAAGCCACCTTTCTTGATTTTAATTCCCTGTACCTGTACGCCATGTCGTCACTCGCCCCTCCCTCCCTCCCTCCCTCTCTCCCTCCCTTCTTCCCCTGGTCCGTCAGATACGACTTTCGCGCCTTTTTTCAGACCAGACACCATAGCCAGCACTGGGATCATGGAGCCCGCTCAGATCACCGCGGCAATTATGAGCACTATGAACACCACGCGCATTGTCCTGGAGTATATGCAGAGCCTCCTGGACATGCCAAAGCAAAACCAGGACCAGCTGAGGAGGAGGCGATTGCAGCGCGGCGACGATAGTGATGAGGAAATTGACATGGACCTCTCACAAGGCACAGGCCCCAGCAATGTGGAAATCATGGTGTTACTGGGGCAGGTTCATGCCGTGGACCGCCGATTCTGGGCCCGGGAAACAAGCACAGACTGGTGGGACCGCATCGTGTTGCAGGTCTGGGACGATGCCCAGTGGCTGCGAAACTTTTGCATGCGTAAGGGCACTTTCATGGAACTTTGTGACTTGCTTTCCCCTGCCCTGAAGCGCCAGAATACCAGGATGAGAGCAGCCCTCACAGTGGAGAAGCGAGTGGCGATAGCCCTGTGGAAGCTTGCAACGCCAGACAGCTACCGGTCAGTCGGGAATCAATTTGGAGTGGGCAAATCTACTGTGGGGGCTGCTGTGATCCAAGTTGCCAGGGCAATGAGAGACCTGGTGATATCAAGGGTAGTGACTCTGGGAAACGTGCAGACCATAGTGGATGGCTTTGCTGCAATGGGATTCCCAAACTGTGGTGGGGCGATAGACGGAACCCATATCCCTATCTTGGCACCGGCGCACCAAGCCACCGACTACATAAACCGCAAGGGGTACTTTTCAATGCTGCTGCAAGCCCTGGTGGATCACAAGGGACGTTTCACCGACATCAATGTGGGCTGGCCGGGAAGGGTACATGATGCTCGCGTCTTCAGGCAGTCTCTTCTGTTTCGAAAGCTGGAGGAAGGGACTTTCTTCCCGAACCAGAAAATAACCATTGGGGATGTTGAAATGCCTATCGTTATCCTTGGGGACCCAGCCTACCCCTTAATGCCAT
Source organism: Terrapene triunguis (assembly GCF_002925995.2). Classification (NCBI taxonomy): domain Eukaryota; kingdom Metazoa; phylum Chordata; order Testudines; family Emydidae; genus Terrapene; species Terrapene triunguis. The sequence goes on along the minus strand of NW_020664471.1, from coordinate 106,732 downwards.
GGCTCATGAAGCCGTACACAGGCAGCCTGGACAGTAGTCAGGACCTGTTCAACTACAGGCTGAGCAAGTGCCGAATGGTGGTGGAATGTGCATTTGGGCGTTTAAAAGCGCGCTGGCGCAGCTTACTGACTCGCTCAGACCTTAGCGAAAAGAATATCCCCATTGTTATTGCTGCTTGCTGTGCGCTCCACAATATCTGTGAGAGTAAGGGGGAGACATTTATGGCGGGGTGGGAGGTTGAGGCAAATCGCCTGGCCGCTGATTACGCGCAGCCAGACACCAGGGCGGTTAGAGGAGCACAGCAGGGCGCGGTGCGCATCAGAGAAGCGTTGAAAACCAGTTTTGTGACTGGCCAGGCTACGGAGTGAAACTTCTGTTTGTTTCTCCTTGGTGAACCCTCCGCCCCTCCCCCCCCACCCGCTTAACTCTACTTCCCTGCAAACCAACCACCCCACCCTCCCCTACTACCCTCCCCCCTTCGAGCACCACTTGCAGAGGCAATAAAGTCATTGTTACTTCACATTCATGCATTCTTTATTAATTCAGCACACAACTAGGGGGATAATTGCAAAGGTAGGCCTGGATGGGTGGGGGAGGAGGGAAGGAAAAAGACACAGTGCACTTTAAAACTTTAAAACTTATTGCACTGGAAATCATCTAGGCTGGAGTGATTGGGTGGCCGGAGGCCCCCCCACCGTGTTCTTGGGTGTCTGGGTGAGGACGCAATGGGACTTGGGGAGGAGGGCTGTTGGTTACAGAGGGGCTGTAGCGGCGGTCTCTGCTCCTGCTGCCTTTCCTGCAGCTCAACCATACGCAGGAGCATATCACTTTGATTCTCCAGCAGCCGGAGCATCGACTCTTGCTTTCTGAGTACAAGTTGACGCCACCTCTCCTCTTCAGCCCGCGTTTCAGCACGCAACTTCTCCTCTTCAGCCCGCGATTCAGCACGCCACCTCTCCTCTCGCTCATATTGGGCTTTTTTAAAAATCAGTCATTGACTGCCTCCACGCATTCTGCTGTGCTCTGTCAGCGTGGGAGGCAGTCTGTAGTTCAGTAAACATTTCGTCACGCGTCCTTCGCTTCCTTCTTCGAATATTCACTAGCCTCTGCGAAGGAGTAAGATTTGCAGCTGGTGGAGAAGGGAGAGGTGGTTAAAAAAGATACATTTTAGAGAACAATGGGTACACTCTTTCACGTTAGATTTTGCTGTTCACAACATCACACAGCACATGTGCTTTCGTTACAAGGTCGCATTTTTCCTCTTATATTGAGAGTCTCCTGGTTTGGTGTGAGAGATCACTCACGCAGTGCCAGGACACAGATTTCAGCTTGCAGGCAGCCATGGTAAGACATACAGTCTTTGGGCTTTTTTAACCTTCTTAACATGTGGGGATGGTTTCAAACAGTACTGCCCTCATTTCCCATACCAAGCACCCGTTTGGTTGGCCATTTAAAATGGGTTTGCAATGTAAAAGGAGGGGCTGAGATTTCAGGTTTAACATGCAGCACAAACCCAACTAACTCCCCTCCCCCACACACCCAATTCTCTGGGATGGTCACTTCACCCCTCCCCCCCACCGCGTGGTTAACAGCGGGGAATATTTCTGTTCAGCAGAGCAGGAAGGGGCACCTCTGAATGTCCCCTTAATAAAATTGCGCCATTTCAACCAGGTGACCGTGAATGATATCACTCTCCTGAGGATAACAAAGAGCGATAAGGAATGGATGTTGTCTGCATGCCAGCAAACACCGGGACCATACGCTGCCATGCTTTGTTATGCAATGATTCCAGACTACGTGCTACTGGCCTGGCGTGGTAAAGTGTCCTACCATGGCGGACGGGATAAGGCAGCCCTCCCCAGAAACCTTTTGCAAAGGCTTTGGGAGTACATGAAGGAGAGCTTTCTGGAGATGTCCCTGGAGGATTTCCGCTCCATCCCCACACACGTTAACAGACTTTTCCAGTAGCTGTACTGGCCGCGATTGCCAGGGCAAATTAATCATTAAATACGCTTGTTTTTAAACCATGTGTAATATTTACAAAGGTACACTCACCAGAGGTCCCCTGTGTGCCCTCAGGGTCTTGGGTGAGTTCGGGGGTTACTAGTTCCAGGTCCAGGGTGACAAACATATCCTGGCTGTTGGGGTAACTGGTTTCTCCGCTTCCTTGCTGCTGTGAGCTATGTTCTCTCCATCCTCATCTTCCTCGTCCGCCGAACCCGCTTCCCTGTTTCCAGCGAGGGACTGATAGCACACGCTTGGGCTAGTGGTGGCTGCACCCCCTAGAATGGCATGCAGCTCCGCGTAGTAGCGGCATGTTTGCGGCTCAGCCCCGGACCTTCCGTTTGCGTCTCTGGCTTTGTGGTAGGCTTGCCTTAGCTCCTTAATTTTCACGCGGCACTGCTGTGCGTCCCTGTTATGGCCTCTGTCCTTCATGGCCTTGGAGATCTTTTCTAATGTTTTGCCGTTTCTTTTACTGCTTCGGAGTTCGGCGAGCACTGCTTCATCTCCCCAGATGGCGATCAGATCCCGTACCTCCCGTTCGCTCCAGGCTGGAGCTCTTCTGCGATCCTGGGACTGGGACTGGGACTCCATCATGGTTACCTGTGCTGATGAGCTCTGCATGGTCACCTGTGCTCTCCACGCTGAGCAAACAGGAAATGAAATTCAAACGTTTGCGGGGCTTTTCCTGTCTACCTGGCCAGTGCATCTGAGATGAGAGTGCTGTCCAGAGCGGTCACAATGAAGCACTGTGGGATAGCTCCCGGAGGCCAATAATGTCGAATTCCGTCCACACTAACCCAATTCCGACCCCCTAAGGCCAATTTTATCGCTAATCCCCTTGTCGGGGTGGTGTTAAGAAACCGGTTTAAAGGGCCCTTTAAGTCAAAAGAAAGGGCTTCGTAGTGTAAACGTGTCCAGGCTTAAGTCGATTTAATGCGGCTAAAGTCGACCTAAACTCGTAGTGTAGACCAGGCCTAACAGATTTATTTGGGCATAAGCTTTCATGGGTAAAAACCTCACTTCTTCAGACTCCTTGTTGTTCATGTTATTTGTTAGTAATTCTGTGAAATAAGTAGCTCTGTAAGTGAAAGATGTTATTCTATTTTCTTCTTCTTTAAACAGAGCAGCTCAAATCTTGTTACAGACACAGCTGCCATTTTGTGTTTCAGTTCAGATACAGAATGTTACTTTGCTCTCACTTACTTTGAAATAAAGGTAAACTAGGCTGAAGAGGCATTTTGCTCCTTCTGTGGAACACACAAATGTTTTAAAGGCTGCCACTGAAGCGGCAATAAGAATCTGTCCCATAAGAAACCACACATCAGGACTTTTAGGTTATAAATAAGTAAAGACATTATTGGACCTGAAATAGATACTATAATAGTGAAGCATTGCAGATGCTAAGCTACTGTAGTGCATGTTGCAATTCAGAGGTATAAATTATAAATTGTTTTTCATAGGACAAGTTTTTGTGATATAATTCTGCATGGACCCCTTGACTTGTTTATTTATAAGTGAAATGATTCACCTGGACTATTATAGTTTCTTTATTGAAACAATCAAATAAATTTCACTACTAGATATACATATACAGGGCCTGCTAGTTAGGCACAGAACTGTGCACATTGCACGTCTCATTTCGGTGAGCAAGTGCCACAAGTATGTGTGTGAATCTGGTACCTGTGAGTTTGAGAACCAATTGTGATTAGTAATGTATGGAACAAATCAGATGGAATAACCGGATCATCACTTGCTATGAATCAGGAGTAACTCCACTGATGTTAGTGGAGTCTGACTGGTGTAAAAATCAGTTTGAGAGGAGAATCAGGCTCTGTGATCCTATGACTAATTAACCACATTTTCTTGAAACTTCAGGAAATGCAAATTTCACTCAGAGAACATGTCCTAGGAATCAGAGCAGACCCAACTCTATTTTATTTGAGACAGAGAGAGTGTAAATCCTGTTTTTAGTGCCAAACAACATAACCTTAACTCTAGCATTGCCACGGCTCTGTCATAAGACTTTCTTAAAAATCCCAGATTATCAGGAAAACTGGTAAAATAGCTCTCCCCACATTGCAGCAACACTGCTCTTTTCAGCTCGATCTTTTCCTTCCTTCTCCCTCAACCCTACCCTGCCCTCAGCAGCACTCTAGTCTCCTCTTTAGAGAGCAGTTGGCCCCAGAAGTCATCAATGTCAAACACAACCGTTAGAGCAAAAAGTAACGGGTTCCATATGTTTGTCACGCTTTATGAAACAGTTCTGCTTAGGTTTGTTTTCTGTTGGTTTCTAATGTTTACTTTATGTTCATCTGTGGTTTTTCCAGTGTCCTTTACAATTTGTGCATGTGTATTTTCTGCAAGTAGGAAACATTTGTTTGGATCTAGTTTATCAACACTGAAACCCTTAAAACGTCAGAGAGATCACCGCAACATTTTTTCCTTTTCCATAAAGAGACAAAGTAAGTTGATTTGCAATTCCTTTATACTGTTTCCCTTTTTGACTACATCTTAGAATGGGAAAATATGGTGACTGATATTTGCTCAAAGTGTGACATCCACACTCTGTTGTACTAGGTGTGTTAGGAATAAATGAGTCGGTGTTATTGAACTGTTTTAGTATTAATGGCCCTCTTTACTGTCCTCTACCTTTAGACTACTTATGTTTCTCAGCAAACAACCAGAGAAATAGATAAAACAAAATACTCTTGCTGGAAGGTTGCAACATAACACTATTTTATTTCTAAGAATTCAAAAACACACAAGAAACCAAAATGAAAGCTTAGGCCCAAATAAATCTGTTAGTCTTTAAGGTGCCACCGGACTCCTTGTTGTTTTTGTAAAAATAAACCAGACACACAAAGCAGGCTGCTCCCTAAAATAGAGAGGCACAAGTTACTCCACCTTACTGTAGACTGGCTGTCTGCAAAGTGACTGCTGCCAGACCCAGGCTTTGCTACAGAGCTCCCTAGCCTGCAAGCAGGACTAAGGAACCCCCTGTCTCTTAAGGAACCGCGGTTTCTTAAAGCTATAGATTGCAATTCCAACACAGTTCAGACTTTCTAGGGCTTTAAAGACATATATATGCTAAATATTTGTTTTTTAAATTATATGCACTTTGTGCCTTGACTTTTTAAATTCATGGACCTGTTTTATGCTATGTTGGTTAATTTTAATATTGTTTCTCTCGGTATTTTCAGGTATATTTTGTTAGTAGAATCTTCTCAGTCCTCCCAGAGTACAATATCTTGTAAATGGTTTCTGTTCACCTTCAGTGTTACAGTAGGTCTGCAGAACCATATTGGTTTCAGCTGTTGACACTGGTGGCCCTAGACATAAGAAACTATTTATGCAGCTGGATCTCTTTGTTTTCACTTAAAGAACCTAAAGAGAAAACCCCCTACAGGAACTGGAGATGTGAATTTTAGCTGCAAAATATTTTTTTTTGAAGTAATATACTTTGGGCACATGTATTAGCAAGAAAACAATTACACAATAGGAGGCTAATATAGCACAAAGGCATAATTTCACTGTTTGTGGGCATTCAAAGAAAATGAAAGGTGACAAATTCAAAACTGGTCAAAGGAAATACCAAAGGGGGATGTTGAAGCAAAAACTTACCAAGATTCATAGAGAAATTGGACACTGATATGAAAAACAAGAATATCTAGAGCTGTTATAGTTAGTGCTAACAAAATAGGTCTATATAGACATACACAGGCAAATAAAACCTCATATCAATGCTTAAGTAAATCTCTATTAGGATTTAGAATGAGACCTTTAAGGAGGAGGAAAGATTATCCCACATCTGCCTGTTGTGGAGTTTCTAAGGCCTTAGTCTGAAGCACTATTTGAGACAGGATGCTGGACTATGGGTCTGAGTATAGCAATTGGTATGTTTCAAAGTCTTCAGTATAGACTCACTGCAGGCAACACCTTAGTTATGAACAATGAAAGAGATACAGTATTCTTGACCGTTGGTCCTGCTTTGAGCAGGGGGTTGGACTAGCTGACCTCCTGAGGTCTCTTTAACCCTAATCTTCTATGATTCTATGTTCCACAAAATTGTTGCTATTTCCACTGTTTTGACTGGATTTGAGACCAAAACAAATGTCAAAATATTGGATTTTTACACAGGATGGAAACTACAGCTTTCAACTAGCTATACAAATAACAGGCATAGTGATATTAAGCAATTTGCCCAAGGTCACATATGAAATCTTTGGCTGGGGCAGGAATTAAATGCAGATCTCCTAAGTACTAGTCCAGTGCCTTTCTCCCAGTGTTGAAAAGAGAGCTGTTATCTAGACTCAATGTGATATAGTTCAGGTATGTTGTACTGTATGCAGGGCCGGCTCTGGCTTTTTGGCCGCCCCAAGCAAAAAAAAAAAGGGATCTGTGCGCCGG
>NW_020664471.1:80084-95321 GCF_002925995.2 Terrapene triunguis | reverse complement strand
TCGATTTAAGTAAAATCGAATTACCCTCGTAGTGTAGACATACCCTTTGTCAGTTACTAATGCAGAAAGACAACTGTTTTCTGGAATAAGAAAGGCCATATTGGTCCATCTAGCCCAGTTTCTTGTCTTCCAACAGTGGCCTGTGCCAGGTGCCCCAGAGGGAATGAACAGAACAGGTAATCATCAAGTGATCCATTCCCTGTCACTCATTCCCAGCTTCTGGCAAACAGAGGCTAGGGACACCATTCCTGCCCATCCTGGCTAATAGCCATTGATGGACTTATTCTCTGTTAATTTATCTAGTTCTTTTTTGAACCCTGTTATTGTCTTGACCTTCACAACATCCTCTGGCAAGGAGTTCCACAGGTTGACACTGCGTTGTGTGAAGAAATACTTCCTTTTATTTGTTTTAAACCTGCTGCCTATTAATTTCATTTGGTGACCCCTAGTTCTTGTGTTATGAGAAGGAGTAAACAACACTTCCTTATCTACTTTCTCTATACCACTCATGATTTTATAGACCCCAATCATATCTCCCCTTAGCCGTCTCTTTTCCAAGCTGAAGAGTCCCAGTTTTATTCATCTCTCCTCATATGGAAGCCGTTCCATACCCCTAATCATTTTTGTTGCCCTTTCCTGAACATTTTCCAATTCCAAGATATCTTTTTTTAGATGGGGCGACCACATCTGCACACAGTATTCAAGATGTGGCCGTACCATGGATTTATATAGAGGCAACATGATATTTTCTGTCCTATTATCTATCCCTTTCTTAATTATTTTCAGCATTCTGTTCGCTTTTTTGACTGCTGCTGCACATTGAGTGGATGTTTTCAGAGTACTATCCCCAGTGACTCCACGATATCTTTCTTGAGTGGTAACATCTAATGTAGACCTCATCATTTTATATGTATAGTTGGGATTATGTTTTCCAATGTGCATTACTTTGCATTTATCAACATTAAATTTCATCTGCCATTTTGTTGCCCAGTCACCCAGTTTTGAGAGAGTCTTTTGTAGCTCTTCGCAGTCTGCCTGGGTCTTAACTATCTGTAGTAATTTTGCATCATCTGCAAATTTTGCCACCCCACTGTTTACCCCTTTTTCCAGATCATTTATGAATATGACGAATAGGACTGGTCCCAGAACAGACCCCTGAGGGACACCACTATTTACCTCTCTCCATTCTGAGAGCTGACCATTTATACCTACCCTTTGTTTCCTATCTTTTAACCAGTTACTAGTCCATGAGAGCACCTTCCCTCTTATCCCGTGGCAGCTTACTTTGCATAAGAGCCTTTGATGAGGGATCTTGTCAAAGGCTTTCTGAAAATGTAAGTCACTATATCCACTGGATCCCCTTAGTCCACATGCTTGTTGACCCCCCTCAAAGAATTCTAGTAGATTAGTGAGGCATGATTTCCCTTTACTAAAACCACGTTGACTCTTCCTCAACAAATTATGTTCATCTATATGTTTAACAATATTGTTCTTTATTATAGTTTCAACCAGTTTGCCCAGTACTGAAGTCAGGTTTAAAGTCCTGTAATTGCTGGGATCACCTCTGGAGTCCTTTTTAAAAATTGGCATCACATTAGCTATCCTCCAGTCATCTGGTGCAGAAGCTGATTTAAATGATAGGTTACAGACTAGAGTTAGTGGTTCTGCAATTTCACATTTGAGTTCCTTCAGAACTCTTGAGTGAATACCATCTGGTCCTGGTGACTTATTGCTGTTTAATTTATCAATTTGTTCCCAAACCTCCTCTAATGATACCTTAATCTGTCACCTAAAAAGAATGGCTCAGGTTTCGGAATCTCCCTCATATCTTCAGCCGTGAAGATCGATGCAAAGAATTCATTTAGTTTCTCCACAATGGCCTTATCGTCCTTGAGTGCTTCTTTGGCACCTCGATTGTCCAGTGGCCCCACTGGTTGTTTAGCAGGCTTCCTGCTTCTGATGTACTTAAAAAAAATTGCTATTACTTTTTGAGTCTTTGGCCAACTGTTCCTCAAATTCTTTTTTGGCCTAATTGCATGTTTACACTTTATTTGCCAGTGTTTATGCTCCTATTTTCCTCACTAGGATTTAACTTCCACTTTTTAAAGGATGCCTTTTTGCCTCTCACTGCTTCTGTTACTTTGTTGTTTAGCCACAGTGGCTCTTTTTTGGTTCTCTTACTGTGGTTTTTAATTTGGGGTATACATTTAAGTTGAGTCTCTATTATGGTGTCTTTAAAAAGTTTCCACGCAACTTGCAGAGATTTCACTTTTGGCGCTGTACCCTTTAATTTCTGTTTAACTAACCTCCTCATTTTTGTGTAGTTCCCCTTTCTGAAATTAAATGCTACTGTGTTGGGCCGCTGTGGTGTTTTTCCTGCCACAGGGATATTAAATTTAATTACATTATGGTCACTATTACAAAGCGGTCCAGCTATATTCACCTCTTGGACCAGATCTTGTGCTCCACTTAGGACTAAATCAATATATAATTATAGCAGCATTAATGTACATTTCAGCTTTATGGGAAGGGGAGGAAAGGGGAGGGGAGGGGGGAGAAAGTTTTTGTCTGATGGGCAGATTTGCAGTATGCTCTTGACTTCCTAAACCAGGCAGCAAGAAAGCAGCAGACCTGCCTCATGGTGGAAGCCTCTTTATGTAGTTATAAGGGCCAGATTTAAAAAAAAGGTAGTTAGGTGACTAGTGAGACTAGGTGACTAGCATGGGTGAAGTTAGACATCTATGTGCTTTTGAAATACCAAATTTTTTTTTTTTTTTTAAAAGGTGTCTAATCTTAGTGATAGAACTAGATTGGGATAATATCACTGGAAAAAAAATAAAGTTAAGAGGTAATTTGAGCCCCAAAAGATTGGCCAGCCATAAGGTAAAAAAAGGGGGCCATGTCACTACCTTAAGTTAGCTCCAAAATATTTTATGACCACAAATTTTTCTAACTAGTCTATTTCTCAAATTCATCAGTGGATTTCCATTTATTTTTTGCACTCTAATTCTTTCCAGTGTTGATAATTTGGGCGGGGGGAAATGTTACAAAAAATGGAAGGAAAAATTAAATTAACTCCATCACGCTTTGAAACTGTCCTGAATTTAAGCAAGTTTTGAAAAAGGAAAGTATCAAAAAGGAAAAAAAAATTATGCACAGGCTTGTTTCCCCCCCCCCAAGCTATTTTGTGGCAGTCAGTGGCAGAAAAGGAAAATAGGGCAAACAAAAATCAAAATTTTGCAACACATTTAAAAACACAAAACATTTGCAAGATTTGAAATAAACAAAATAGAAACAACAGGTTTTTTAAACAAACAGCTCTACTCCTCAGACAGTAGAATCTAGAACCAAAATCCACTGGAGCCAACTCATCTTCTAGTTTCAGTCCAGACTAAAACCAACTGTGGGTCCCCTTAATGATCATCCAGGTGTTGATACATCCAGCCCTTTCTATGAAGAGAGTTTCAGTTAAAAATACATTTGTAGAATTCATTCATAAAATGCATTTCATTAACCCAGTTGCCATAACAATACACTGGGACAGTTACCCATGCTCAGGATGTCTAATAAGCAGAATTTCATGTAACAGATCCTCAGTATGAAATGGAGGAACCCATCCACCTCAGTGAGCCTTGCGGAAACAAACTGTAGTGGGTGGACAACTCATCCCTATACCCAATTCACAGAGCTTCTCCAAAATAATTCCTAGAGCATATCTTTTAGAAGAAATCCAAATCTTGATTGTTAAATTGTTCTAATGGTTGATTACTCACCTTTACAAATGTGTGCCTTACTTCCACTCTGAAAACTTATTATAGCTACCACTACATTTTTTTTAAATTGATTCCCAAGGGGTCCAAAACCTCAAACTCTTCTGCAGGCAAACCTTTTATTGCAGTCAGTGGGAGTTTTGCCTGAATAAATCTTCAGTAGGACTTTGTTTGGTCTAGGTGCTGGATTGGATGATGTAATAAATCTGGTCACAAACATAAGTCGCATGAACTCATATTGCTTTTAAGGAGAACAGTATCTTCTAGGACAGTTTCCAGAAACTATTCCCCATTCATTCAGTGTTTGTTTTGAACCATTTTGGTACTCCTCCTCAGTCCATCTACTAGAAGTATAAAAACATGTTTGATGGAGGGGTGGAAAAACACATTACCTACCGTTGTTCTTTGAGATGTGTTGTACATGTACATTCCACTGTACATGGATGTTGTCAGAGAATTTTCTCTCTCAGTGGTACCCTTCAAGGAAGCTCACGCGCCCTTGCCATCATGCCCTATTGAGTGCTGGTATGAGAAGATGGAGCAGACCCCAAACCTTCCCTTAGTTTCTTCATCTGAGACAGACTCCATCACAGAAGGGAAGGCGGGTGGGGTGTGGAATAGACATGTTCAACACATCTCAAAGAACAACAGTTGTGGAAAGGTAGGTAAACTCCTTTTCTTCAAGTGATTGAAGTTACCATTCCACTCTGGTAACTCACAAGCAGATTAATATGGAGGCAGGCTCCAAGTCTACCTTAACAGCGATTGTAGAATAACCCGTCCAAAACTGTCCTCATTCCTGAACTGATGGAAATGGCACAAATGAGCAGCAAATGTATGAATTGACGAACAGGTTGCTGCTTTACAAATGTCTCAAATAGGTACTTGCACCAGGAAAGCTGCTGAAGCTATTTGTGCTCTAATCAAAATAAGCCAATACTCTAGGAGGGGGCATGACATTATCTAACTGGTTGTACTCATGAATGCGAGAGGAAATCCTCTGAATGGAAGCCAGTTTACCTTTTGACCTGTCTGCAATTGTGACAGTTAACTGAACTCAGGCTCTAAAGAATCTGGTGAGGTTCAAGTAGAAGGCCAACTGTCCCCCCTCACATCCAAATGAACGAAGCGTCTGCTCATCTGGATACATGTGAGGCTTCGGAGGGGAAAGAGTTGACAAATAAGTGGCCTAGTTAATGTAGAAATCAGAAACCACCTTTGTCAAGAACTTTGAGTGAGGACAGAGGTAAACTTTATTCTTATGGAAAACTGTATAAGAAGGTTATGAGCCCAAGAATGTCAATTCAACTATTTTCCTTACTGAGGTTATCAGTAATCAGAAATGCCACTTTTATAGAGAGGTTTAAAGGGAGGTCCCATTAAATTTTGTTAGCATGAGGTTGAGATTCCATAGGGGAACAGGTTCCTGCACCTTTCTGTCATCTGTCCAACCCTCTCAGAAATCTGAGAGTTATGGGGCTGGGGGGGGGGGGGGAAAAAGGTCATCTATTGCCCGCTGGAGAGGGGAACACTGACATCTCTGCCAAATGTACTCTAATGGAACTGTCAGACCTGGATGTTTTAGGTGCAACAGATGATCCAAACATTGTAAAAATGGAAGCCTGCACTGGAGAGGCAAATTTCTGCTGAGACCAGACAGAAAAATGTTTCCATTTGGCCAGCTAAGTACACCTACGTGAAGACTTTCTGCTACTCAGAAGCACTTCCTGAACTTCTTTCGAGCAAACCATTTCCACTGGTGTCAGTCATGAAGCACCCACACTGTCAAGTGGAGGGCCTATAGGTTGGGGTGGAGCAGACAGCCACGGTCCTGAGAAATTATGTCTGAATCCAACGGGAGAGGCAGAGGAGCTCTCACTGACAATGCTAGCAGGGTCAAGACTAATTTTGCCGAGACCTCGGTTGTGCTATTAGTATGAGGGAAGCATGATTCTGCTTGGCTTTGAACAGGACTCTGGGTAGTAATGACATCAGAGGAAAGGCATGTACCAGGTAGTTTGTCCATGATAGCAGAAAAGTGTCCATCAAAGAACCCAAGCTGTGACACCCTTGGGAACAGAACCGACAGCACTTTGTTGGCCTTTGTTGAAAACAGGTCTGCTTTGGGGAGTCCCCCACAGCTGGAAAATGGACCTGGCCATGTCTTCATGTAGCAACCAACCAGAGAAAGACCTGCTTAGGTGATCTGCCAATGTGTTCTGCTATCCTGGAAGGTACGTAGCTTTGAGGTGAATGGAGTTGATTGGGAGCTCTACATAAAGTAGATCGTTGGGACAAATGGGCCCCTCCCTGTCTGTTCACATAGAACATAGTCACTGTGTTGTCCATTAACACTAGCAGATCTTTCCCCCACAATATGTGAGCAGAAGGTTGAACAGGCTAGATGGATAGCACATAGCGCCCTGATGTTTAGATGAGTCCTCAGATCCTGTGGAGGACCACAACCCTTGAGTTCATAGAGTTCCGATGGGTGTCCCCCAGCCCGAGGATCAAGCTTCTGTGACCAACATGAGCATTGGTTGCAGAGAAGTGAAGGGAACTCCTACACACGTGTTACGAGGGTCTGCCCACCAGTCCAGAGAGGACAGAGTTCCACGTGGAATGCAAATCACTGTCTAGTGAATGTTGACAGGGGACATATACTGATGTTAGCCATCCCTGAAGCCTCCTGAGGTTTAGTTGGACATGCTGTACTGCATAGGTACATGCTGCCATGTGCCCCAGGAGTCTGAGGCAAGTGTGAACGGTGGTAACGGGATGTTCTTTTAGATCCAAGACCAGGTCTTGAGTACCTGGAACCTTGACTGGGCAGAAACACTCTGGTTTTGTACCATCCATGAGTGTGCCGAACAATTCTAAAACCTGTGCAAAGAATAGAGGTTTTTGTCCAGACTGAGTAATAGCCCCCGGGCCTTGAAGGCAGACTGGATGATGGTGATGCTAGATAGTACCTGAGACTCAGACCAGCCTCTCACCAGCCAGATATCCAGGTACAGGAACAATCTCCTCAGATAAGCAGCTATCAATGCCATGCACTTTGTGAAAACATGAGGGGCTGCTAACAGGCTGAATGGAATGGAAGTACTGGGAATTTGTAATGGATTTCATTCACTACAAACCTGAGAAAAGTCCAGTGGACCGGAAAGATAGTTATACAGATCTTTAAGCATCCGTTAAGTGAAGGGCAGCATACCAGTTGCCCTGTTCCAGGGAAGGAATAATGGAAGAAAGGGTAACCATGCAGAAATTTATTTTCTTCAGGTATTTGTTTAACCCTCTTAGATCTAAAATAGGTCTGAGATCACCTTGTGCTCTGGGAATAAGGAAATAGCAGGAATAAAAACCCTTTTCCTAAGGAACTTCCTAAATGGCTCCTTCTAGAAGGAGAGATTGGACCTCTTGCTGAAGAACGGTCTCATGAGAGTGATCCCTGAAGAGGTATGGGAAAGAGGCGATGAAAAACAAATTGAAGGGAACATCCCAGATTCACTGTACTTAGAACCCAACTGATGTGATGTGATGTGATGTGAGTACACGCATGAAAAAAGTGTGAATAGATGTTTGGCAAAGATATGGGTAGGAACAAATTGGTCTGTAATATTGGTATGTGATCCTTGACAAACCCAGCAAAATGCAAGTTTAGACTGGGCTGTTGGTTCAGAAGAACCTGGTGTTGCAGATGATGGGGGGGGGCATGGGGCAGTGGTTGCCTCCTGTAATTCCTGCCCCTTTTTCTTGGGGGCAGAGATATAAAGTTCTGATACCCGTGAGCCTGCTGGGGCCAGAACTGCTTCCTCTTTGTCACCGATATGTAGATTCCAAGCAACTTCAGTGTTGCCCTGGAATGTTTTAGACTATGCAGCCTATCGTCCATGTTTTCCAAAAAGAAGGAGACACCCCCCTCAAAGGACAAATCCTGCATGGTCTGCTATACTTCAGGAGGGAGGCCAGAAGACTGCCGCCACAGATATCTCCTCATAGATATGGCAGACACCATGGAACAAGCTGCTGAGTCTACCACATCCAAGCTGTCCTGGAGAGTTGTCCTTGCCACGAGCTTCCCCTCCTCTACAATCAACATGAACTCACGTCTCGAGTCGGTCTTTCTCGGGAGGTGTGCTCTGTACTGATGGTGTCACACTCAGAGTACTCTCTGAACCTGATGGCTCCACTGGAGGGCAAAGGGCCACCCCCATAAGGAGACACTTAAGTCTCACTGCTCTCTTTTTTAAAGCAAGGCTTAAGCCCTCTACAAAAATGTGACACTTGTCACCGATATGGAGCTCCTCCAAACATTTTAGGCAGTTAGGATGTGGGTCACTGACTGACACATGACCAGCAGGACTTGAACCCCAGAGATCGAGGTATGCCTCCAGCACAAGTCCAGGTACCACGAATCAAATTTGGTCCAAAAAGGACTTAAAAACTGAAGCCTATCACTAACTGTACATTATATCTAACTAACGACTAGCTGCTAAATGACAAAACAGACTATATACAAAAAGAGTGAGGGAAATAAACTTGCGACTTATTTATTTAGCATTTGTATATTCGCCGAGCCAAGCAATAGCATTCTTAGTGGCCAAGTGGAGTTCTCAGAGCCCGCCTCTAAATTTGGCTAGCGGGCACTCCTCGACAACACATATTGTTTGATCTGCGCTGCAGCTTGGATTGTCTCGAAAACCCCAACAGTGCTGGTTGGCTGCACAGAGGCCTTCCCAGTCTGGAATCAGTTAAGAAGGGCCCACTGACAACGTCGCAAAGCGGGGAGCATGGGCAGTAGGGTCTGTGACTGGAACTATTTGGTGTTTGATGTTAAGCATCAGTCTTCCCACCACAAGGATTCCGCTGTCATGTCCTGCCATGAAAGAAGCGTAGCTGGTGGGCTAAAAATAGTGATAGCAAGCCTGGGAGCACTCCAACAGTAGTCACTCGTGGCAAGAAGAAACTGAGGGGAGTTGGGAGAGGCTCCATCCTCTTATACCAGCATGCAGTGGCACACAACGGCAGAGGGCAATTGAGCCACTCTGACAGGTACCGCTCAGTGAAGAAGTTCTCTGACAACTGCGCATGAGTCATGCTCACAGCTACAGTGGAATAAACATGTGCAATTACTCAAGGAAGAAATAATATTTGTTCCCCCAACAACTTGTAGTGAAGAATCCCCTAGGAGATGTTCCTGAGACAGAGGGATAGCAATGATCTTTAGCTCCAGAAAATATGTTCAGTCTAATTTACATAATTATAAACATTAAAACTAAACTGACAGCGACACGTATGGCATCAGGAAAACATTGGCACAGCAACACCAAAATCAAATACAATTCAGAGTCCTTCTCATTCAGAAGTTAGAATCACTGAGGTGTAGGGGGGAGAAGTCACTGTTTGCTCACTCTACAGGAGTAAAAGCCTATTTAAAACTTATTTCAGGTATTAAATGGTTATAATTGATTTTGGAGCACATAAAGGCAGATCTGATGATTAAGGAAAGGCTATTTTTACTAGACATTTGTTAGAGCAGAACCACACTATCAGGGAATAATACAGTATATGGCAGAAATGTGCTGTAATGTCCAAGCTCTTTGCTATGCTCAGCAAAAACCTGACTGGCTAAATCAAACACGGTCCTAAATGTCTTCCAGTTCCTCAGTCAGGGAACCCCCTCCCCTGTCCCATCCTGTAACCATCCAAACCTGTCCTCCTAAGGCAAACCAGCCTCCAGCTAGGTGCAGACGAATGGAAGCCACTTCTAAAGGCTTGTCAGCATGGGCATACTCAGGAAAGTGAATCAAAATTAACTAACCCCTTCCAAAATGAATTAAGATAAAACTGAATTAAGGCCACTTTAATTCTAAATGAGAGGATCCACACAGGATAAAATGCAATTGAATCCACTTTCAATTCACACTTTTAGTTCATTTGAATTAATTTTCTTGAGTGTCCCTGTGTAGCCAAGCCCTAAAACTGACAATATGATTCAGTAATCTGAACACGATAGGATTTTCTTTAGGAACATGGGTTGTCTTCTTCCCACTGCATCACCTAGAACCCAAATCTGCCATCTCTGTCTTGCACAGAACCCTGTTTTCTGTGAATGAACAGGTTTATTACATAGTTTTGAATAAATGTGTTGGGTAAAATATATCCCTGGGGTAACCTTGTTGAAATCAATGAAGTTAATCCAGCATGAATTTAGCCTTTATTTCCCCTCCCCTCCCCCAGATTACTATGACATCTAGTTACATCAACAAATGTTTTAAGAGTTTTCTTTAGAAAAACCTGTGCGTATGTGCATGTAAACTCATTACATGCAACATAGTGGAGGTGCATTTTCCATGTCCATGGCATAAAGCTTATTAATCATATGCTAATAGCTATCTTCTTAGCTGCTTGTGTCAATATGGTAACCTCACAACTACATAGGATGACTTGTGGTGTACCGAACAATCTATGCTAGCAGAGCTCCTAGTTACCATGGAGACTGTGGATATTTAAAATAATATAACAAGCTAGAGCAGTGGTTCTCAACTGATTACACATTGTGGGCCACATATGTGGCCCACAATGTGTTACCTGGGCTGCAGGGACCAGATGGCAGGGCAGCGGCAGCCCCAACCCTGATCCTCACTGTGCGGGCCAGGCAGCTGCCCCAGGACGCCGCTGCGCCGGGGCAGCCCAGCCAGACCCCTCCATACCGGGGAGCTGGGAACCCAGCGGACCCCAGGCCAGCCTTTAGCACACAGCTGAGCTGGGCCTCAGCTGTGTGCTAATTGGGCCGCATGCACCCCGGGTTGAGAACTACTGAGCAAGAGAGATGGTGCTGTCATGGCTTGCTTTACCACGTGGATTCCATTTATGTAATATGTTTGTTGACCACTTTGGTACATCCAGAAGCTTTCCTTAGTTGCTGTATCTAGCCCATCGTTTATTGCAGTGGTTCAGGGGGTCCGCCAAGCAGGGCCAGCATTAGAGTCGCAGGGGGCCAGGGCAGAAAGCTGAAGCCCCACCACATAGGGCTGAAGCCTGGGGCCCTGAGCCCTGCCACCCGGGGTTGAAGCCAAAGCCTGAGCAATGTAGGTTTGCAGGGTCCCCATGCAACTGCCCTGCTTGTTAAAGCCAGGGCCAGCATTAGGGGGTGATACACAACCCCCCCCCAGTTATTATGGCACAGATGGGCCATGGAGTTTTTATAGCATGGGGGGGGGTCTCAAAAAGAAAAAGGTTGAGAACCCCTGGTTTATTGTCTTATTGACATGGATGTAGATGAATTAGGCTGCTGAGAGGAGCAGCCACACCTCTTGTTAAAGTCCTAGGCACCTTTGGAAGTGGCCTGTCTCCTTTCTAAGGCTAGGAGAACAAAGTGACTAGATTCTTTGCCTTGCATAAAAGGAGATCCCCAAAATGACAGATTTCCCAGATTAGGACAAAATTTTTAAATTTTAAGGGAACAAAATGTTATGTTTAGGCTTGGAAGGATTAGATTTTTTTTTTCCAAATCGATCAATGTTGCTTTCACCACACAAGCTGACCAAAAAAAAGTTAATCAGAATTTACAATTTACACTCACACAAAGTAAGAAAAATGTTGCTTGAGAACTTAGTTTGATTTAAGCTATTTACTTTGTATATTTTGATGTGATGTTGACAATTTGTGTTTTAATTTGTGTGTTTTGTTTATTGTCTGGATCCTCCACCTCCCTTTCTTTCCTACAACTCTAAAAATAGATTAAAAAAGTTAAAAATGCTTAAAATTAAATATTGATGTTATGTCAATTTATAAGGAAATAAAAAAAATCGAATTCTGCCAAACCTAATTATGTTTTACCTACGTTTGTTTTGCAGATGTGTAAAATCGGCTCATGGACAACGGATACTTGAACTCTACATTGTTATTATTTTAAACCTCCTTTAGCTCTTCTAAACATTCAAGACCTAATGAAGAGTCATGTTGCATACTTTTCAGTGTCACTTACATCCTGTTGCATTACATAGAGAACATGCACCAGTGTCTTGTGGCTCTTGCTGCAATGTCCAGTGGATCAGATTTTGCCCCATTTTATCAGTGAAACCCAGTAACTTCATATCTGATTATTGTAAACATTAATATCCAACTGTCCTAGTAAGTGAGATTGTACTCCACTTAAATAGTTACCTATGCAGAACTAGAGTTTTCAGTACAGTAGGTATTCCTGAGAGATTCAGCCCATGAGTCAAGTCCTGTTCTGCATGAAGTCAGTGGCAAAATTCCAGACTTCTAAATCAGATCGTGTGAATCAATTATATTGATTTATATTAATCAACTGATTAGATTGATATATAGATTTCTACTGGTGTGAAATCAAAACTCATGCCCATTGTCTCTTTCCCAAGCTCTACTATTTTCCACTACTTTAGCTCAAAGACATTCATACTGAATCACTCCTGTGACAAGTGAGAATGCAGGGTAAAAACAATCACAGCTGTTAATGACAGTTATGGAAGTCCTTTCCCACTGGCTAGCAGAGAGGCCTCATGCCGCTAGAATCTTTTCTTCGTCAGACAGTGAAGGAACAGTTCGTTTGTAATGTGACACTGACAAAATATCTTCAAGAGTTTTGCTATTTTCAAAGCTTTATTCTTAGGCTCATCTCTTATAACAAGTCATCTTGTGTTTTAACAGGGGTCTGGCACACCTTTCTGAAGTCATTGTGACTGCATTTACCAGTTCATTGCTATTGACCAATGTCAAGACCAGATAAAGCATTTAGTTATAAAGCACAATATTTCTTTAAGTTACACAACTGGCTTCGGCTCTTAAAGATCCTAAGCAAGTTCAGGACTACTGTGGCAGAGCACACACTGTCCTGCCGGATCCTGTCTCCCACCTATGCTGTAAGGAGAGGGCAGAGTTGCAGGGACTAGCTACAGTGCAGGTGCACAAAACAGGAAGTTTCCTTCCAACAAAGCCCAGCTGCAAATGCCCAGCAGAGAATTATGGCCTCTTTGTGCCATCTGAGGGGTACTCAGAGGCTATAAGCCATGTAGTGACTAACTAACTTTTAGCAAATCATTTATTTCCATTCTAAGGAAAGATATCTTGATTTTGCTAGTAGACAAATCTAGACATCCATAACAATTCCTGAACACCCAGATTTCCCATAAAATAGTGGTGCTGTTACAGTACATACCTCAACCTTCCAGGCAACGTAATCAAACACCCAACATGAGGGATACAACAATTATTCATGCAGAAAACAACAAACAAACAAAAACAAGTGACGCAGGATTTCATGTAAATAAACTCTTTCATAGTTCCTTATTCCTGATGGAAGTAATTTTTAACACTAAAAGGGAGGGCATGCCAAGTTTGTGTGGCATGCAGGGCCGACTCCAGGCACCAGCGAAGGAAGCAGGTGCTTGGGGCGGCCAATACAAAGGGGCGGCACTCCATCCGGTATCGCGGCGGCATCTCCAATAAAAAAGCCGATCAGCGGCACTTCGGCGGCAGCTCAATTGCGCCGCCCCAAAGAGGAAGAGAGAGAGTGAAGGACCCGCCGCTAAAGTGCCACCAATTGGCTTCCCCCCGCCCCCCCGCTTGGGGTGGCAGAAAAGCTGGAGCCAGCCCTGGTGGCATGTTGGTAACTGTAGGGTTACATTGAGTGATTTCCTTCAAATGAGGGACACTTGTGAGGAAAGCGTGTGTGCAAGTTTCAGAGAAAGCTACAGATCACATTTTAGTTTTGTTTTTTTAAAAACAAACATCTCATTATAGACCTTTGGTACATAAAACCCAGATGGCCCTCTGGAGATTAGAACACAGGCCTCCTTCAATCACACTTTGGTAAAGCAATAGGATGACAGCGCAGGGACTGAACTCCCAGTGAGGTCTGTCAAGTTAACACCATAAGAAAGCTTTGCAAATATTACTACATGTAATATATTTGAACTACTGTTTTTCCTACTGTTAAATGTTAGAGCTGTATGCAGTGTGTTCACACACACAGTGCAGGAATTGGACTCCAGTGGAACGGATAATGTGAATGACACCAGAAAACTAACAACTTATGAGAGATGATGGCCCTAAACGTACACTCTGTGTAAAGTGAAAGCTGATTTGGAAGCCACTACGCAACTCCATTCCACCCATGCTGTGTGTGTACTAGAGACCCCCTCACAATGCTCTTTATTCAGAGACAATGATGAGCAGTGGAAGCAGCTTCTATTAAAGTCACTTTGAAGGTTGCCTGCAGAAGAAATTTCTGAAGCATCTACCCATCTTTCCCCTGGTGCTCATGTTCATTATGCGTAGGCCTAAGATTGGGTCATGGAAGCTATGGAGACTGCCAGAGATCTGTGACATTTTCCGCTTCAGCGCCGGTGGCGGGGGGGCCTTAGAGCTTCGAGCTGAAACCCCCCTCACCTCCTGCAGCAGTTCTCGGGCTCTCATCCCCGTCAACCCCCTTTTGTCACAGTTATTTTTAGTAAAAGACAGGGACCGGTCACGGAGCGGTCACAGTCCATGAATTTTTATTACCTGTGACTGGTCCCTGTCTTTTACTAAAAATAATCATGACAAAATCTTAACCTTAACTATGTTTGACCAACAGACCATATAGAATGCAGTCCCTGTGGGTAGGCCTTCTGATGCTCTTGACTTCTCATTCAATTCTTTTAGAACTTGTGCCATCATAGGAGAAGGCACATGAAGAAAAGGAAAATTCACCTGAGATGACAGGATTCAATAGTACTATAGGCTAGCTTGTGATCGCCACAACAGTGGTGCAGATTCAGAGGAATTCCTCTGACTCCAGTTACAGTACTGCAACTTGTAGCAGCTCAGAAACAGACTGTGAATGTGACCCATCATTCAGCATTTCTTTGTTTAAATGAGCTTTTCAGAACACCACTTGATGGATTTTGCCTTTCCACTGGGAAGGCAGAGTAGCAAGCCTAAATATTCTGCCTTTTCTTTATAAAATTATCAGTGCCAGATGATGGAATTTCGTCCACAGAACGGGTATATAATAGACCAGAGGGGGGCAAACTACGGCCCGCAGGCCACATCCGGCCTGCAGGATCCTTCCCTCTGGCCCCCAAGCTCCTGCCAGAGAGCGGGGTCAGGACAGGCTTGTGGAGGAGCCAACCCAACGGCAGCGCGGTGAGTGGGGCAGAGGCTAGCCCCTGACCCCTCCCCTTCTGCTTCCCTCCCTCCCTCATAGTCACAGTTCCTCCAGCACCTGGGCAGTGTGGCTGCAGCTCCGGCTGGGCGGCACGGCTATAGAGCCGCCAGACCTAGTGCTCCAGGGTGGCACAGTCAGGGGGCCTGGGCCCTGCTGCCAGGGACAGAGCAAGCCAGGGCCCCCCTCCACCTCCAGCATGCTTGGCCCCTGTCCCCAGCAGCCAAGCCCAGACAGGGAGCGAGCCCTGCCTGACTGCCAGGGAGAGCAGCCAAATGAGCAGGGGAAATG
>NW_020664471.1:4195-80074 GCF_002925995.2 Terrapene triunguis | reverse complement strand
TCATTTGTATTATACACGTTCACAGAAAAGAGCCCCTTCTCTGTTTGTGTTAAAACACTGTTTAAAATAAATCGATGTAGTATTTACTGTAGATGGTAAAAGTCAAAGTTATCTGTTTATGACTCCAATAGCAACCTTTTGTTCCTTTATTTGGCTGCTCGGGATTTCTGAGAAGGAAATTATACTGATAATTATTTTCCCTAGAAATTCAGGGCAGAATAATCACATCAAATCATTTCAACTAATTTATGTATTTTGTTATTTGTTCCGTTGGCCCATTTTGTCAGGATGACCATCATAGTCAATATCCTTGGTATATTAGCATCCTGCAGTAATGTATTTAAGTTGGACATGTTATTGTATTTTTGTCTTAAGTACAAAAATAATAGAATGAGATGCAAGATAACTAAATACAAGATGTATGGGCTTATTAAACTACGTATTTGTTTCTCCTACAGGTTTGCCGATTTAAAATGTAACTCAGCAGCAGATTCAAAATACAATACAATTTACTCATTACAGACCAAATCCCAAAGCCAGCAGTCCCAGAAGTGCAGAACCTTCATTAGTTCTTTGGCCCAGAAAGGCTCTGTAGAAACAGATGGAAAAATCCCAACAAGGAGAGAGGAAAAGAGAGAGGGCTACACATTCTTGTCTGGTTGCCCATCCTCTACTTCTCCAAAAGCGTGGAGTCAGACTCCATCCAGCCCATCTGCCATACAGAACAATTGAGTCCTAGGGACCAATGTCACTAGAAGACATATGCATGCACTTCACTTCCCCAACATCCAGAAAGGTGAGAAGGTTCTTCCACTCACTGACAAGAAACTAATGAGGGTCTGACTACAGACTTTGGCAAATCCTTCATTAGCCCATGGCACTGGAGTATGAATTGCATCCACAGTAGGCATAATGGCTTTGGCAAGTATGCTAAATTAGAATTTCAGTTGCCTTTACTAATGAAGAAGCCTAGCAAAGTGCAGAGTGAAGTGTAATTATTTTCAACTGGTTCCAACCTTATTTTGATTTGTGCTAGTCCATTATATTTTTCACATTTGTAAATCCAGTTTTTATTCAAAACATTAAAATCCATAACACATGCATAGGCACTAACAAAGACGACATTGGAAGACAGACATTTCTGCATTTAATAGGTGGGATTAGAATTCAGACTAAACTTTTCACTTATTTAAAAAGGAAAGAAACCAAGGAACAGGACATGACCGATATCAGTTATTGCTTCTGAATTTTATAGCATTAGAAACAGCATTGGAAAACTTACCTCTTCACTTTTTATTACCACCAAAACAATAAAGTTAATCATGCCTGCTGTGACCCAAGAACCTCTTACTGCCTACTGGCCAGGGGGTTAGAAGAATGTGCTGATTCTGGTATATTCTGGTAAACGAGAACGTATGTCACATGGTATCTTAAATGAAAGCCAGGGTCACAGGTCATTTATATCACTGTGAAATGTATGTACAGATACTATGTAAGGAGCTATGTAGACCTACTGAAAATATTTTCTAAAGTCTATATCAAAGCAGAGCCATCTGGCAGAAAAGCTGTTAGTCAAGACATGTTTATTCACCTGTCTCTCTTTTGAAATGCAAGTTAAGTATGGTCTCATTTACAAATGGGTCTCACATCACCCATCTAAGCTAAATGCAGACAAATGATTGTGAGAATTTCAGCCAGCAGGTATGGAAACAGTGGTGGAAGAGAACATTGTCTTGAAATACACGTCAAAAGGTTTGCTGGACTATATTTGGGGAATAAAGACAACACCCCTGCCCGCACTCCATCCAGCACCTAGGAAGCAAATGGCAGCATTGTTTAAAATCAGGAAAAATGAGATCACAACCAGTCTGGTCTGAAACACTGCAGAGGACTTTGGGGGTAAGCTGCTTTAGACAGCAGGTTAGCCTGTTAATTTTAGTTTTTAAAAAGTATGTTATGATTTTATATGTAACCTTTTATTTCCATTATTTGTACACACTCTCTCTCAAAATCTTTGGTAATAGATATATTTATGCAAAAACAAAAATAAGTTACGTGTTATGGCATTAAACAAGGAGCTGATCCTAAGTGCAATCATACAAGCTGGTATGCATTCTGTTCTCTTGGGGACAGCAGGCCTGGTATTTCTGTGGGTGTTCAGTGGATAAGGGTTTGGGCACTAGAGTGGAATGCTTGAAACGAACTTGTGGACTGGGGTCCACCTATTGTTAATCTGTAAGGCAAAGTAAGGTCTAGTATTTCCAGGAGGAGATTGCTTGGGTGGCTAACAGGATGGTGGTGTTAGGGAGCTGACACCATCACACCTGTGCATGTTTTCTTTGATATACGGATTTAAAAGCCTTCGGAGCTTCACTTCCTAAAAACTGGGGAATGTTGTGACTGGGTTTCCTCCCTCTACCATTAGTGGAAATGAGTCTTCCGATGATAAGGAGCGTACTGAAGCCTAGATGGAACTTCCGGAAGGCAGATTGGGGCGCCTTTACAGAGTAATTAGAATGGAGCATTGTAACCATCCCATTAAACATCATCTCCATGGAAGATGCAAACTGTCATTTCTGTTGTGCCATTTTTAAAGCTGCAAGTGCAATGATTCCATGCAGTTTCCAACCAGTATAAATTCCATGTTTGAAGGAGGATTGTGCAGACCTGCTGAGGCAGTATGAGCAGTCAGGTGATCTGGAGATTGCGGACCATCTTATAGAATCATTTCGCTCGCCATGCTCGATGGGAGGAAGTGACAGTGGTGTTTAACTTTACGTGGTCAAGCCAGAAGAGCTGGAGCTTAATTCGTCGACTAGGCGCGGCTCAACATCCATATGGACAAAGCAGGCCAGCAGTTACTCCAAATCAGACTGCCAGTCATCTGTTGAAGGTCACCAAAGCTCCTGTTGACAGAGCTGTCAAATGCCAGGTACATGACAAGTGGCAGTGTTTCCTAAGGAGTAATCCAGCGGATAATAAGATCGAGCCATTCACTAGTCTGGAATTGGATAAAGGACTGAATGATTTAAAAATGGGAACAGCTCCTGGATATGATACAGTTGTCTCATGAATTCATGAGACGTCTGGGTCCTTGCGCTCAGGAATGGCTCGTCAGAGTTCTGCGTGAATCCAGACTGCCTAGAATCTGGCACCAAGCGAAGGTCATTGCCTTGCTGAAACCTGGGAAAGATCCACACTTGCCTTCTAGCTACAGAAGAATTTCACTTCTAAGCATCTGCTTTAAGGTGCTCAAGCATCTGATTTTGCAAAGAATTTCACCATCTGTGGAAGGCATGCTGGCATCAGAGGAAGCCGGTTTTCACTGCAGTCATAGTACATGTGATCAAGTGCTGGCATTGGTTCAGTTTTCCTTGTCCTGACCGTGGCATACAATATGGTTTGGCACACAGGCCTTTTGATGAAATTGTCTACAACTATGTCAAGTTGGTTAGTATGTGCAATGGCTCTGTTTCTGAGAAATCACCATTTCTGTGCATATATTGGTGATAGAACAAGTGCTTGAAAGCACCAGAAGAATGGCCTCCAACAAGGAGGCATTCTCTCCAATGTTATTCAACTTATAGTTGAATGACCTACCACATACCAGGTCCCACCAGTTTGTTTATGCAGACAACTTATGCCTTGGCACTCAGTCACACTCCTTTGACATACTTGAGAGTGCCCTGAATGCAGATATGGTGGTTATGGCAGATTATTGTCATCAGTGGTGCCTGATATCAAGTAAAAGTAAGACTGGGTTGAGTATTTTTCCTCTTACATCATGCATAAGCAGGCAGAGATCTGAATACAGTTCTCAGTGGTCAGCGAATAAAGCATGATTCACACCCGGTTTATCTAGGTGTCATGTTAGATAGAACACTCACATATCGTGACCATCTTACAAAGACAGCGACTAAAGTCAAAAATGTGCAACAACCTGCGTGGAAAACTGGCCAGAATGACATTGAGGGACCAATGCCCAAATGTTACGCACTTCAACCTTGGCACTCTATTACTTGGTAGTGGAGTATCAAACTCCAGTATGGGCTTGCTCATCTCACACAAAGATGATCGCCATACAATTTAATTGCACCCTGTGTATTATTTCAGGTACACTTAAATCTACTCCTCTACCATGGTTACTGGTTCTCCGCAATATTGCACCACCTAGTGTTCAGAGAGGAAAGTGTAGCAAAGTTCATGACGAAGTTGTGCAATATGCCATGTCTACTGTTAATTCGAGACTTGTTTAATCCACCACGTGGTCATCTGCCCTCATACCACCTGTTGTGGATAAATTTACTGGGTAAGGGATTTATGGTAAAGGATGTGTGGTGAGCATCATAGTCTGCAGAGAAAGTGACAAATAATTACCTCATCTCGAACCCCACTCAACATCAATCCAGGTTTGATTTACTGTAAAGGCAATGGAGCCTTCTGAACCAGTTTCATACCGGACATGGAATTTGTGCTGCAGTGGAACTTCAGTGGCATTTAGAGACAGAGACTATGTCGATGTGGGCAGCTACAAACCATGACACATACTGGTCTTTGTGCCTTGAACATCGTTGATAAGAATGCTGTGGCTTGGCTTGACCGGACTTCATATGCCAAATAATAAATAAGTGGTGTGTTAGTCAACAAAAGTTCCAATGCAAGTCATATCAGCTAAAGAGCTGAAATTAAGCTATTGTGGTAAACAAAAGTCATGACAACAATCTCTCCCTGAATTACCTGCATTCTCTGGTGCAAGAGGAAGAATCCCATGCACTGCTACAGACTAGGGACCGAGTGGCTAGGCAGCAGTTTTGCAGAAAAGGACCTAGGGGTTACAGTGGGCGAGAAGCTGGATATGAGTCAACAGTGTGCCCTTGTTGCCAAGAAGGCCAACGGCATTTTGGACTGTATAAGTAAGGGCACTTACTCGATCCCACAGATCATTCCCCTCTATTCTGCATTGGTGAGGCCTCATCTGGAGTACTGTGTCCAGTTTTGGGCCCCACACTACAAGGAGGATGTGGAAAAATTGGAAAGAGTCCAGTGGAGGGCAACAAAAAATTATTAGGGGGTTGGAGCACATGACTTATGAGGAGAGGCTGAGGGAACTAGGATTGTTAAGTCTGCAGAAGAGAAGAATGAGGTGGGATTTGATAGCTGCTTTCAACTACCTGAAAGGGGGTTCCAAAGAGGATGGATCTAGACTGTTCTCTGTGGTAGCAGATGACAGAACAAGGAGTAATGGTCTCAAGTTGCAGTGGGGGAGCTTTAGGTTGGATATTAGGAAAAAAACTTTTTCACTAGGAGGGTGGTGAAGCACTGGAATGGGTTACTTAGGGAGGTGGTGGAATCACCTTCCTTAGAAGTTTTTAAGGTCAGGCTTGACAAAGCCCTGGCTGGGATGATTAGTTGGGGATTGGTCCTGCTTTGAGCAGGGGGTAGGACTCGATGACCTCCTGAGGTCCCTTCCAACCCTGATATTCTATGATTACCTGTTCTGTTCATTCCCTCTGGGGCACTTGGCATTGGCCACTGTCAGAAGACCGGATACTGGGCTAGATGGACCATTGGTCTGACCCAGTACAGCCGTTCTTATGTTTTTACGCACAGTAAGTTATCAGTTTCCAGAAGGAGTCATAGGGTTATGTGCATGACATTTAAGGTTATTATAGGAGGAATCAGACAAATCACGGGCTTCTAACTCTTCCTCACCAGAAGGAATAGCCAAGCCTATTACAGAGCCCTATGAAGAGGGCCCCTAGTAATGATATGGACAGCATGATGTTACAAAGTAATAAATAGAATGGCACTGTAATGGTATGTGCCATTGTAATAAGTCCAACAGCAATTAGAATAAAATACTGCTCTCAGATGTCCATGCATGTCATTCCCAGTGGGAATCACCTATGTGCATTCAAAAGGAGGATTTGTTGTGAATATTTTGACATTGGTTATTTCAGAGAGCCTTTGACAAAGTCCCTCACCAAAGGCTCTTAAGCAAAGTAAGGATTCATGGAATAAGAGGAGAGGTCCTCTCATGGATACAGAACTGGTTAAAAAAAAGACAAGAAACAAAAGGTAGGAATAAGTGGTCAGTTTTCACAATGGAAAGAAACAAACAATGGGGTCCCCCAAAGTTCTGTACTGGGACAGTGCTGTTCAATGTATTCATAACTGATCTGGAATAAGGAGTGAACAGTGAGGTGGCAAAGTTTGCAGAGGATACAAAATTACTCAAGATAGGTAAGTCCAAAGCTGACTGAAAAGTTACAAAGATCTCACAAACTGGGTGACAAAATGGTAGATGAAATTCGATGTTGAAAACAATTCCAATTATATATACAAAATGAAGGAATCTAAATTAGCTGTTACCACTCAAGAAAGAAATCTTGGCATCATCATGGATAGTTCTCTGAAAACATCTGTTCAATGCTCTGCAGTAGTCTAAAAAGCTAACAATGTTAGAAACCATTAGGAAAGAGATCGATAATAAACCAGAAAATATAATTCCACTGTATAAATCCATGGTACACCCACACCTTAAGTACTGCATGCAGTTCTGGTCACCCCATCTCAAAAGAAGATATTAGAATTCGAAAAGATGCAGAGAAGGGCAACAAAAGTGATTATGGGTATGGAAGTTTCCATATGAGGAGAGATTAAAAAGACTGGGACCGTTCATCTTAGAAAAGAGATGACTAAGGTGGGATATGATAGAGGTTTGTAAAATTATGAATGCTATTCACTTTCTTCATAGGGAAGTATTAGTTACCCCTTCATCATATAACACAAGAACTAGGGGTCACCCAATGAAATTAACAGGCAACAGGTGTAAAACAAACTGAAGTACTTCTTCATAGTCACCTTGTGAACTCATTGGCAGGGGATGTGAAAGCCAAAAGTGTAACTGGGTTCAAAAAAGTATGCGATAATTAATGGACCTATCCTCCATGAACTTGCTATTAGCCAAGTTTGCCAGGAACACAGCCCCATCCTCTGGGTTTCCATAAACCTTCAAATGTCAGAAGCTGGAATTCGACAACATAGGATTGATCACTTGAAATTGTCCTGTTCGGTTCATTCCCTCTAAAGCATCTGATACCAACCACTGCCAGAGACAGGATTCCAGCCCAGTATGGCCACTTTTATGTTCAAAATGGGTCAACAAAATGGCCAATTACGTAGATAATCAACATTGTTAATACTACACTTACAATTCAGTTGATAACTGCTCTACTTAGGTATGGAACAAATTTACAGGTGGGCCCAAACCATAGCTATCTAGCTGAACCATGCTGCTCACCTTCCCTCTGATCTCTGAGGGCTTGGATAAAGGGAGACATGAATCCAAACCAGCTCTGGGTTTGGTTTGCAAAGGTAAAACCCTATCCTGCAAAACCATTGTTGCTTTCACCCATCTCTACAACTGAGCCAATAAATACTACTACTTATATAGCACTATAGATATGTACAGCCCTGAACATAGGACAGCAGTGCTCAAAGAAGAACCTGGTTCCCTGCCTATATGAGTTAAAATTCTCCTCTACCCCACGCCAAGCCCGTGTTGCCAGACTTGGCATAGGGGGCTTCTCTGGGACTGGGAAGAAACAATTCTCTTCCCCAGATTCCAGAGTACTGTAGTAGCAGAGCCACTCCATGATTGCTACTGCAGAGCCTACTAAACTCCAGTGATTCTGCTCCATCAGGGGACAATGGTGGGCGGGTGAATCCAGATAGAGGAGGAGTCACCAACACTGTTGTCTGAGTAAATGCTTTTTAGAGTTCAGGCTCCCCAAATCCTCTCTCCCCTCTGCCCAGTGCAGTGTTGGGTTCCACATTGGTTCCTGTGGAGCATGGGGCAAGATTTGCCCTTCAGGACATGTTCTGTACCATACCAGCTTAAGAAATATGATGCCATATGGAAGCAGGTGGTCATTGTAGCAGAAATTGATGTTAAATATATTTCCAGTGCTATC
The DNA here is from genome assembly GCF_002925995.2 of Terrapene triunguis. Lineage (NCBI taxonomy): Eukaryota > Metazoa > Chordata > Testudines > Emydidae > Terrapene > Terrapene triunguis. Next base: position 72,098 of record NW_020664471.1, on the reverse strand, counting down.
TGTCAACAAGCTATTTAAGGCTTTTCTCTATATTTTTATCCTTCCTGCCGGTCTGAGTTTCTGGATGATTATTGCAAATTAATGATAAAGATAATAGCAAAATAGGCTTCCTTCCAGTGGCTGGAAACATGTATTTTGGAAACATGTTGCTCCAACAGTTTACTGCAGCCAGAAATTAAGGATTGCAAGAATCAAATCATGCTATTTATGTATTAGACAAGAGACAAAGGAACAGACGTTCCTGCTACCATTTCAATACAAGGAATGACTAATCATTTCATTAAGGCCTATTTTAGGGGTAAGTAAACAGATGTAAGTAAAGTAACCAGGGCAGATGAACTTATGTTGGTTCTTGTGTGTAATACCACTGGGGTTACAGATTTTACATGATGTGGTTTATGCTAGTTTTAGGTTTAAAAAGTAGTAGCCCCAATCCTGCAATCTTTATGCCGAGCTCAATCCTGCAAGGTGCTGAGCACTCATTAATTTTCATGTGTTGGCCCAAGTATTGGCACACTGTCCATTCGCTTGCAAAAACTAAACCTTGTTCATTTAGAGATTTCCTTAACAAATGTGTTTCATCCCTAGGTAATAGTTGGGTATCACTGCATGCATTGACTACAGACAAAAGCTTTTTTAAGCCCCTATCCTGCAAGCAGTTGGATTTACATACATCACTCCCCAATCTCATGTCTTCACAGAGCCACACTGAAGTCAATGGACTCTTCACTAGCACAGCTGCTTACAGAATCAGGACTTTAGTTTGTTGGTTCAAATCCTGTGATCACTGTTCCTAGGAAGGAAGATTTAGAAGTAGTAGGGTTTATTTAACACTTTCCTAGAGTGGTAAAGAGTTAGCTTGCATAGCAAGCTAAACAGGCATTGGAATACATTTAGTTTATGATAATACAATCCACTGAAAACAAAGGGGGAAAAGAGAGAGAGACACACACAGGAATATAATAGATTCCTATTGATACATTACCGATCTGTTTTTCAAAAGCGTTGAGTCCTCATAGTTCCCATTTATTTCAGTTGGGGCTGGAGGCACTAAGCACTTCTGAGAATGGGGTCCTAGAACTTCTAAATAGGTTTTGCAATGCAATTGCATTTAAAATGTTATTCTCAATATTTGTTTTACTCTATTTGCATTGTGGTAGCGCCTAAGAGCCCCAGGCAAGGATCACAGCCTGTTGTGCTAGGCACTGTATAAACAAACCAAGAAAACAATCCCTGCCCCTAAAATCTTACAATCCCAGTCTAGAATAGTCACTATATACCATGATGATGAGCAGCACAGTATAGACAGACAGCTAGGCAAGCACTTCCGATCTTTTCACCTCTTGCAAGTTTAACAAAAAGTTTTATTTGTGTTTTAACAAGAAATGTTATTTTACTTTCAGCTGTATGGTGAAATCTCCTGGATATGCCACATTCAAGTACAGGATAACAAACACAAAAACACAGCTAATATGTGTAAGCTGTGTTCAAAGTTTGTGCTTGCTGTTCTGCTTGAAGACATTCCTTAGTGCTGATCTGCTTGGGCTTTTAAGATATTAAGTTTTTAAAAAAGCAAGCTGATTAATGTTTTTCTTTTGGTTTATTTTTATGAGTCACTCCACTAAGTATTTGCATTAGCAGGTCTCCTGCTGCCACTAGATCGTTCAACCGTGTTTGTTTAGTCGCTGTGTCTCTTGTAAAGTGCAACAATGTTGAATTTTTCTGGGTCTCCTTTTGAGTTCTACGAAATGTTTAAGTCTAATTTTTAAACAGTTGATTAAACACTCAATTCTGCAACCCTTCTGTGAGTAGCCCAACTGAAGTAAGTGGGACTACTCACTTGAGTAAGCGTTGCAGGACCAGACCGATGTTTTTATTGTTGCTCTTTGTATTTTCTCCTGCTGGAGCTGTATTAAAATGGAGGGCAAAAAACAACATAGCTGAAATGTCACTATAATTGAGTGCAAAGCTTTTGTTTTCTCTTGCGCTTCAAAATACAAAGCTATTTAATATGAACTACTTCTAAAACAAAAAACAAACAGTGATTACCATTTTTAAGCCACTCTGGAAAGAAGAATTATATTTCCATCTTAAAATTAGAAGTTCTTTAACATGTTAGAGATGCTTCATTTAGAAGCCAGCATCTTGACTGGGACTGGCATGACCTGACTTCTACAAAATAAAATGCAATCAAAGGTCTTGTTGCCTAGTTATGTCAGAGTGGGACTACAGGCAAGGTTGTGGCTATGTTGACCAGCACCAACAGTAGAAGCTACGTCTGAGGTAGATTGAGGAGTTCCTAGATTTCTCTGTTTCCCTTTCTGAGGCTGCCCATCCACACTCTGTTCAACCTTCTGAATCTCCTTTTCTTATCAAATTACTCTCTCAGCACAGCTTTAGTTCCCCCCTCCAAGATTGCAAGTATAAGGAGAGAAAGGGAGACTCTGAATCAAATACAACAAGGGTAAAAGCCTTTTCCACTAACTTAAAATGGAATAAAAGTCTCTGTGCTTACCTGTTCACAAAGAAGCCTGTTTCAGACCAGAGATCTTCTGCAGCTGAGAGTTTGGGTCTCAAAGGAAGCATTTGTAATGGCAGCTCTTCAGAACAGCACTATTTCTGCCACATCAGGTGTTAATGGTATTTTTCCTTCTCTGCAATTGATGCAATGGCTGATGGGAGAAAAGGGAGTGTTTAAGGACTATAAAAGGTTTTATGAGGCTTAAAGAGTGTTAGTATGTCTGAGAACAGCCTTCTCTTGAATAGACAGGATCTATGCAAGTTTGTCTTAAACTGCAGTACTACTCTGAAAAGTGACCCATTGTATCTTTTTACTGATCACATCTGTTCCCTGTGTGAATTCAGAGTTGCATCTGCTGACTTCTGTAACAAAAACACTTTTTTATTCCTTTGTATTCCTGCAGAACCAAAACAACTCAGGAAGAGTGAGCTACATCTCTGTTTTCTATTATTGACAGAACTATGTCACGTGTGATAATTCCAAGGATAGTCAGTTACATGTGTGAAGATCAACTGGCCAAGTGAAAGTTAAGGCATAACTTGCAGAAACTTTATCACCTGTGATGATGTGCAAGCTAATGAGAACCTAACTTAATGATTGGCTCTCTTGTTGAATGTGTAGGCTTTTAGTTAAGGGAAAACACATCTTTTCAATTTGAAATGTGCTTAGATTTTAAGTGAAGTTACTGGAAGATATTAAAACACAAGATTTCCCAAAGCTAGCATGGAACTTCTCCTGATATAAATTCTGTATGGTTATACATACATATTCGTTGTTTCTATTTTTTATAAGTTATGTTACCTAGTAAATCAATATATTAATTAAACATGATCAGTTCCTGCTGGAATTTTTTCTTAACAGGATAACCCCAAAAATCTCACACTAACATGCACTGAAATTAAAACCTGTTTTTAAAGACCAGGGATGACATTGTACCATTGATTTTAAAACTGAAACCTCACTTGAAAAGAACAGCAAATATGGTCCCATATCACTCAACCTTTCCAGCTCACTATTAGTTTTAAATACACATACACAGATACTGCTAAATAATTTTCTGCTAGGCAGGTTCTACTGAATATAGAATCAGAGAAGCTACCACCACTAGGAGCAGAGTTCTACCTCCCCTTTGTGCAGTTATTCTTATTAAATCTAGTGAATAAAGCACTCAAGTTTTCAATTCTCTCCTACTTAGGATGAATCAGCACAGTTTCGATCAGGGGCGGCTCTATGGTTTTTGCCGCCCCAAGCACGGCAGTCAGGCGGCTTTTGGCGGCATGTCTGCGGGCGGTCCGCTGGTCACGCTGATTCCGAAGTGCCGCCGAATCCGCGGGACCGGCAGACTTCCCGCAGGCAAGCCGCCAAAGGCAGCCTGACTGCCGCCCTCACAGCGACTGGCAGGCCGCCCCCCACGGCTTGCCGCCCCAGGCACGCGCTTGCTGTGCTGGTGCCTTGAGCCGCCCCTGGTTTCCATGTCTTTGAAGGAGAAACTCTTGCAGTAATATTTAGTGCTTCTCTGTCTTCTTCCATTCAAAACTATCTCATGTATGCTCATTTTCTTTCAGAAATTTCCTAGGTTAAGGTTCAAGGGTGTCTCTGTTCTAGACAGAATAAATTTGTGGTCTAAACTACAAGGTGTTTGTCATACAGCTAACCTACCATGTTTTGTTTTTTTTAAATAAGGAAAAGCTGCATGAATACTATTTGACTTCTGCATGTGCCAATGTTCTACAGTGCTCACTATTCTCTCTGTAGTGCTCACTATTCAGGTGACTGATGCTGTACATAAACTGAGATCTTTCCAGGATCAGATTCCTCCCTTCCAAAGTTAGTTGCAGACTTTAGACTATTTAAGTATTCGTTATAATATTGGGAACAGACAAAGGCTGGCCACCTTGTTTCATCTTCAGTAAGTGCTGGAGGAGGGGCTCTTAAAGTGATTTACTAAAGAGGTCAGTATCATTATCTCCATTTTATAGATGAGAAAACTGAAGCAGGGAGAGGCGAAGTGACTTGCATAAGGTCACAGAGCAGGCCAGTGACAGAACTGGGAACAGAACACAAGTCTCCTGAGTCTCACACAAAACTACACTGCCTCCCTAATTAAATGTATTTGGTAACAATTTAAATATTTCAAAACCAAAAGTTGGCTATAAACAACGGATCACAATTTTTTTGCTGGGAATAGCTGTAACAACCTCTAGGATAGGTCACCAACAGGGTTGGAACATAGAACCTTCATCTCTGTAGCACATACTGTACTTCTACCACTTCAACTAAAAAAATAGCTCCTTTAACTGACAGAAATCATAGGCTCTTATTCTCTATGTAGTCCAGCCACCAGAGAGGGACATAATACACACTATGAAAACATGGTACATGGAGTTGGGAGAAGTTTTTTCAATGATCCTTGAAACAAAAAACAAAAACATTTGAATGAAAGTCTCACTGAGACTTGCTCCTTGATCACAGAAGGAGAAAAGTGGGTGTTTCCCATGGCAATAAGCCCCAAGATAAACTCTCTCTCCATGCTTACTACCAAAAGGTAGAATTTGGCCCTTTTGCCAAATGCAGGTATCCAGCCTTCTTCCTAGTGAGCCATGTTCCCATGACTGATACAGATTATAAATTGCTGCTAGAAGAGTGGGGAACATTTTAGTGCAAAACAACAAGGCAACACCAAACCACAACACCTGTGATTTATCATAGACACATTGCTTGGGCCATCTCAGCCAAAGTCTGAAATGATGGTGCCGGAACTGGAGAGGAGTCAGGGTAACTGCAATATATGGGATACTAGAATACTATTGAACTTTCTACAGAAAACTCATAAATTAATCTTGCCCTACAATAACTTCTGCTCTGCAGTTTATACACTTCATTGGTGCATACTATGTATGTTTCAGTGGTTTTGAATGCACCCAAGTAACAACAAGCATTATTTGTCATACACAGAGTGTACATCCATATCCCCTGCCAAATAGCAGGTGTAACTCACTAGCTAATTGTGCTGTGTTCCCTTGTAGTGGCTAGATCCCTGAGGCTAAGCATCTGTTCCTACTAACAGCAAATAGAGCTACTTCTTTCAGTCAAGTGATTAAGGGCTGTGCCTTGTAGTTCCAAGGTTTAATGTCTGCTGACTCAAGGTGGGGAGGTGTATGCAGTCACATATGCTACACATTTTACCTATACTTGATAGCTGGGCAGTTTTAGCTAACATTGTTTTCTGTACTTACTCCTCCCACTGGGGATTTTCCAGTTCCCATATGATTATCTAGAGTTACTAACACTTACCTTTGGAGCTACATAATCTGAAAGGCAGGAGATATGGGGGTCTGGATAAGCATGCTTTAGGAGTATAGCAGACCCCAGCAGGTCCTCCAGGAATGTCTCAATTCACAACAAGCCTGGCTTACGCGTCAGTCACTTTTCTGAGATGTACACACTGGACTCTGATGATGGAGCATATCCCCCTAAGGCCTAGCTGCTGCGTCAATTATATGTCTACAACTCCCATCATCATAAATGAGAATTTAATCTACTAAACAAAAGGAGACTATACCTTTAGTAAGGTCATGCCCTCAAAATGATTACCACTAATGAGCTCCTACAATAAAGCCTGTTTCTAAACTCATTTGGAAGACCAGCTATTGACAGTTAAACAGCTGATTATGATTGTTAGTTGATGGCTCACATATGATTTACTATAATCACTAATGTATTATTCTGCCAGTATAGACATTATCATTTTTTCTGCTATTCTTTTCTTTCTGGTAGGCTGTAATCATTTCCCTCCCCTCCAATTCCATCCCCAACATTATATTTCTGGGGTGTATTTGTCATAACTATTTGAAAAAGAAACCTGTTAGAAAGTATCTAAATATATGATTGTCTTGAGTCTAAATGTGCAGTTCCTGGTTATTTTATCCTCCTCTAATATTAAACCTTTGGCACTAAGGCTTTTGTCTATAGTTCACTGAAGCTATAGCCCTGGATGTCAAGAACATTATTTCTATTAGCAGTTTTAAAGCCATTGTAGAGTTCTAAATTTTTAATCTGGTGGTGGACTGACACTTTTGATCACTCAAGCTGTACTTATCACATTTTAACAGCACTTGGAGTCCTCTTTCACAGAAGAAGTGCTCTATAAATAAAAATTGATTTCTTGTTAACCAGCCACACCCAGACATATTTCTCTAACCTTTGCTGTAGAAATCCCAGACTCAAGTCTAAAAATAGAAAAGAACAATCTATAAATAGACAATGTAAACAGCTTTTAAAATACCCTCTAAACACTACTGCTTTGAAATAAAATACGGTATTATTTATTAGATGCTCTGAGGGGGTGTGAAATCTCATAGCAGGAAAAATAATCCTATAAATTGGAGATGTGCTTGGAAATTCTGGAGGTGACAGTGACATCTTCTGCACCCATTTGACACCAACATTTTTGGTGATGCCACTGACTTATTGTCAGACCTCCTAACATTTCATGTGGCTGAGGTTGGGTGCTGTGTCCCTGTGCGCCGCCAAGTCATAATGCCACGCAGTAGGGGAACCCTCTCTAACATGGGGCTCGAGGCACACTGCCCCACCCTGAACTTCTGCAGGCACACTGCAGCCCTGAACTTCTCCAGGGACAGAGAGGTTTGGGGGTCAGAGTGGGACAGGTCTGCAAAACCCCATCTGTATTTCTGCATCAGCTTTACCTGGAAATTCTAGTGAGGACCATGCCCTCATCTCCACCTTATGCCCCAGAGAGGGGTGAGGTCACTGCCATCTTTTGCACCAGTTTTGCACAGAAATTCAGGTGACACAGAAGCCATATTCTGCATCCCGCCCCACACGAGGAAGAAGCCGTGATTTCTCTGGGGCATTTGCTGGGGGAGGGGGGAACCACAGGCCAGCCCTGTCCTGAAGCAGCAGGAGGAGGGAAACGGCAGAGAGCGGGAGGTGCAGCCAGGGCCGGCTCCAGGGTTTTTGCCGCCCCAAGCAGCGAAAAAAAAAAAAAAAGCCGTGATCGCGATTGGCAGCAGCCCCTCTGCGCCGCTTTCTTCTTCGGTGGCAGGTCCTTCCCTCTGAGAGGGACCCGCCGCCGAAGAGCCTGACGTGCCGCCCCTTCCCCTTGGCTGCCCCAAGCACCTGCTTGCTGGGCTGGTGCCTGGAGCTGGCCCTGGGTGCAGCCCCCTCCTGGCCCAGGACGGCTTGGCAGTTCCCAGAGCTCCGGGAGAGGCGCACCCCAGCTGACCCGCTCTCGCTTGGTTTCCAGGTGGGTCCCGCTTGCCCAGAGCCGCTCATTGTTCCCCGGGCGACTGGCCCCTGGTTCCCGTTGTTATGGGGGTAATCACGCGGCTGACTAGCCCTTCCCAAGGCCTCGTCACATTTCCTCCGCCCGCGAGGGGGTGAAGGGATGCCTCAGAGCCGACCGCGGCAATCCCCGGGGCAGGGGGACTGACCCATGGCAGCAGCCGGCGCGGCTCCCGCAGGTAACCAGGGCGCCGGGGCTGCCCTGCCGGACACGGGCGAGTGGGTGCAGAGTGAGGCGTCCTCGCTTTAACTAGAAAGGGGGAGAGAGAAATACCGGGGGAGGGGAGAGCTGGGATTTGAGTCCCCCGCGGGGTTCTCGCTGGTCTGACTGGGAGCTGTGTTCAGTCAGTCGATCTTCAACGCCAAGTGGGATCTGTAGGGGCAGGATCGACCTAGGAGCCGCTCCTCTGGGGCCAGGGTTTTCTAGCTCTGCCCAAAGCGCCTCAGGTTTTACAGCAGCTGAATTTCACTGCACACAAAAACAAAAAAAAGTCTCCTCCCGACAGGTTGTTGTTTAGTTTCATTGGGTTTGGGGGCTTTCTACTTTCATGTAGGTTGGATGCTGGCCTTCAGATTAGTACATAAATTGAGCTGCAAAATATGGAGGGTGAAAAAGAGCCAGAGCTGGACCCCGGAGGGATTTAGGTGCCTAACTGCCATTTTAACATCTGCATCCAAAATTTAGATGCTCAAAACCCATGCTCTGGTGCCGCCTAATCTTACAGGTGCCTTAATTCCCTAGTCGCCTAAATTCATACCAGTAAAGGCCCCCAGTGCATGTATTTCTCCTGGTGGGCATGCACACCGCTGCCTCCATCCTGCTACTGAATGCCCAGCTCACAGGTAAGCCCTAGTAAGAATCAAACTAGAATCCCCCTCCCCCCGTCTCTCTCACCTACAAGGTCCAATCCATCCCGTAGGTGTTCTCAGGGCACATTCTGGATTGGAGCCTCCCCCCAAAAAAACATACACCCAGAGAAGGATGTTTTTACCCCCTTCAATAGCACAGTGGTTAATACTGACCTAGGGTGTGGTAGATCTACCTTCAAATCATTCCTCTTCCTGATGTTAAGCAGGGATGTGAACCCAGGTTTCCCATCTCCCGTGGGAATGCCCTAACCCCAGCACTGTGGTTGGTCTTGCTCAGGCAATCTCTTCAGTTGGATCTGTTCCACTGTGTATAACTAATTAAATTGTCATAGGGCCAGAGAGCATCTGTGAAAATGATTTTATAGCCTGGTGGTTAGAGAGGTTGGGGGGGAAGGCCTGGGTTCAAGTCCCTGCTCCAATGCATAGTTAATTATTTTATAAAAAGTAGAACAGCTTCAACAGGAAAGATTAAGAGTACTGTACATCAGCATACCCTATAGGCTGGTGGGTCGATTATTCACCTGGGACATAGGAGCTCATTGTTCAAGTCCCTACTCTATATGAGACAGAGGATGGATTTGAACTAGGGTCTCCCATAGACTGCTGGAGTGCTCTAACCCCTGGGCTATTGAGAAAAGGGGACAGTACCTCATTTGTCTTGTGAGAAGGGACTGACCTGGCTTAGGCTCCTAAATCCAGGAGAGGGTTCATGGCAGTGAATCTTCAGTAGAGGGAGGCACCTCCTGTTGGGCACCTAACTCTTTGCGGAATGGCTCTTAGGCCACATCCCTCTCCTTGGCGTTTCCTTTTGGCTGGCTTAGACAGATATCTACTCAGGTTTTGTGCTTTTGGGCATTCCATTCTTAGGTGCCTACCCCTCCCCGTGTGTTGTATAGGGAGCCAGGGTGCCTAACTCATTTCTGTGGATTTCACAAGGCAGCAGGACACCTAAAAGTTAGGCATTGCAGTACTGAGTCTAGGTCCCTTCTGTGGACCTAGAGCAGAGAGATTTCACTTGAAAAGGGATTCTTACTATAATATAGATGGACCTACAAACATAGTAGGACCCAAATGGAATAGAATGAGCCCAAATCAAAGTCAAACATGTTTGGAACCATATCTGAGTTTCTCAGTTTATCTCTACAAAGGAACAAATTAAAGCTCCACATCTGAACACTCCTGAACTCTGGAGATGTTCAAATCCAGGCCTAAGCATTGAGACTAAACATGGCTGCTCTGTCATGGATGAACTGAAGAGGACAACACAAAGTTCCTTCTACCTGCAACACTATTTCATCTCTTTCTGCTGGGGATAAGGGCAAGGGGAAGGAGGAGATAGGGTAGTTGGCCAATGCTGCTGGCAATGGCCTCAGAAGGGATAAGTTGAAGGTGGAGCCATGCCTCATCCCATTCTCAAATCAAAAACCATTCAGTTGCCAAAGGACAATAAATGTTTGGGTTTTAGTTGCAAAACCTAAGGTCTTTTGAAGAAAAAGTGTCAGTGTAAAATTTTTCACAGGAAAAAAAAAATCTGGACCTTGTAGGATTGGGCCCATAATTGAAAATTCCAAACATTTTGCTTTCAGGGATAAATACTGCCAAGATTATTCTGTATCTAATGTTAAAACAGCAATTAGCATCCCAGAAATGAACTTCCATTACATGGGGGAGGGATAGCTCAGTGGTTTGAGCATTGGCCTACTAAACCCAGGGTTGTGAGCTCAATCCTTGAGGGGGCCATTTGGGGATTGATCCTGCTTTGAGCAGGGGGTTGGACTAGATGATCTCCTGAGGTCCCTTCCAACCCTAATAATCTATGATTCTATGTGATTTTGAGTAGCTTCTGGTTGAACCTCAAGACCTCTAGAGCTATGAAAGAAAAACGGATTTCAAATCCAAAATTTAATTGGTAGAAGGTTAAAGAAGAAGATAAAATCTAACAAATTGTGACCATTTTGTAGTTTAGCATAAACCTTCCATTGTCTGCAGTTGATGTCCGGGATTGCAAATGAATGGCCCAGAACCTCAGCTGGTCTAAAGCAGCATAGCTCCAATGAAGTCAGTGGAACCACACAGATTTACACTGAGGAGATGGCTCTACGTACACAGTTCTGCAAACCCTTCTTGTGCAGGGCTCCTATCCACTGTCCTGGGAGATTTGTGCACTGAGAGTGAAATCCTGGCCCCACTGAAGCAAATAGCAACCCTCTTATCAGTGTGGCCAGGAGTTCACCTTGATTTGCAATAGCGATGGTTGAAAAACAAATAACTAAGAGTGAAATCCTGGCTCTACTGAAGTCAATAGGAGTTTTGCCATTTACTTCATTGTGCCAGGATTTCACTCTTAAGAGTTTTGGAAGAGAGAGAAACCCTCATACTCCAAGGCATAAACCAATTATAATTAAAGAGAGATAAGGAAGACACTGCACCTATGGACAAATTATTCCATAACTTCAACTTCTTCTGAAGTAACTGGCCATTATTGCAGACAAGATTCTGGATTAGGTGGACCGTTGGTCTGTTCTTGTATACTCCTATATTCCTGATAAAATATAGTCTCTTCATGCAGCAGATTTAAATTGCTGTAATTATACCAGAGTTTTATGGACTTTTTCTCAGTTGCCAAGAAGTAAAAGCCAACAAAAAGAAGAGGCCAACTCTCTATATGCATCCGAAGAAGTGGGTTGTAGCCCACGAAAGCTTATGCTCTAATAAATTTGTTAGTCTCTAAGGTGCCACAAGTACTCCTGTTCTCTCAGGGAAATACGTTTTGTTAGCCATGTCAATACAGTAGAACTTAACGAATTATCACTTTGCTAAACTGCCTATTTGATAATTCTCACAAATAATGTGGTGGTCTTACCCCAATTCTCAGGTCATTTTTAATAGCAGAGTGATGTCTCATATAACTAAGATGACTTCTTAAACAAAAATATGGTAGTCTTTTTTACTAATATACTATGAGAAATCTTTAATAATTACTGTAAAACTAAACTGCACCTGTCAAAATAAATAAAGTGATACCACAACTTGGATTATTTAATCATATTTGTTCACCTAACGCCAGATTTTCAAAAGTATTTAGGTGCCTAAAGAGGCAGATAGGTGCCTAGTGGAGATTTACCAAGAGTCTCATTCTATGAGTTGCTGAGTCCCCTCAACTCCTGTTTAGCTAATTTCAGTAGGAGTTTACACTGATAATTCACAATGGGGCTGCTAGACATTAGTGCCAGTCATTCTTTCAACACATTGTAATTATTATTTATTTGTGTTACTGCAGCTCCTAGGAGCCCCAGTCAAACCAGAACCCTGTTGTGCAGGGCGCTTTGCAAACACAGGACAGATAGTCCTTGCCTCAAAGATCTTATAGTGTCTAAGAGCCATTCACTACTGTTTGGCCCCATCATGCTGCACATGGAATGAATTCTAATTGAAATCATCATAACTTCTGTGCTAAATGACTAGAGGATGAGGCTCTATATCAGAGGTTCTCAAACTGTGGTCTGCTCCCTCTAAGGTGCGTGTCTGGGTGGCCGCACCCGGGAGAATGAAGGGCCGACCCACCTAATTAGTGGAGCCACGCAGGCATGGCTCCACTAATTAGGTGTCTGGACCCAGGACAAGATGCACATGTAAGGTGAGGTGGTGGCCTTGGGGGGAATAGGGGGTAGGTGGGGGGAATTTGGGACATGCAGGGCTGCGGTGGCCAGAGAAAGAGGTGACTTTCCCCAGCTCCAGGACTGAGGCTGCCAGGGAGAGACAGCCCTCCTTCCCAGCCTCAGCTCTGTGGCTGCTGTGGTGGAGGAGAGAGGGAGAGACTGCCCCCTCCCCCCCCCCAGCCCCAGCTCGGGGGCTGCCACGGCGGGGGAGAGAGGGAGAGACTCCCCCTCCTTCTCAGGCCCAATTTGGGGGCTGCCGTGCTGCGGGAGAGGGGGCACATCCATCACATTAGAAAGGTAAGCCTACTGATAATAAAATATGAGTTGTGTGCTTTTATTTCAGAGTAGCAGCCGTGTTAGTCTGTATCCGCAAAAAGCACAGGAGTACTTGTGGCACCTTAGAGACTAACAAATTTATTTGAGCATAAGCTTTCGTAGGCTACAGCCCACGTCTTCGCATCCTTATGCTCAAATAAATTTGTTAGTCTCTAAGGTGCCACAAGTACTCCTGTGCTTTTATTTGTAGAACAAAAAAAGTTTATTATTAAGGTTTTTTAATATAGAGCTTTTATCCAAAGCACTTTACAAGAGTTAGCAAACAGTACAAACAACATTTGGAAAGATCATTAAGTGGCCTGCTGAGACCCTCAGCAATTTTCAAGTGGACTGAGAACCTGCTCTATATCATGATTTCCCCCATAGTATCTGTTTAGACAAGTCCAATTAGATAAAACAGAGATTGTAATTGATATCTATTCTGCTTCAGTTCCTCCCCCATCTCTTGACCATGTAACTTTAAATTAACTATAAATTGTCTTAAATTTTTCCCTAGTAATTTAGATATCAGCGACTCTCCTTAAAACTTCCCAGTTGTGCATTAGATAATTAGCTAATGTAGTGTCAGCTATTTGAAGCATTCCCGGTACAGTAGTTACTAAAAGGAACAGTTGGGGAATATTGCTAATGCCAAGGTAATGTTACTTAGCTATTTAAGGTAATTGAAGTGTTTTCAAGACAACTACTGAAGTAATTGTTAATAATCAATTGTACAAAAATATGCTGACGTATTATTAGGATGACATCCTTTTTATTGTATCCCTGATATTTAGGCAAAAGACCAATGTGCCTGTATGCACTGTTTCATAATTAATTATAACAAAGAGTTTGCAAAGAATATAAAACCTCATTCTTCAGGATTTAAGTCAATCTAGAGAGAATGAGGAGGAGATCTAAAATGGGGGGGAGGGCAGATTATCCTACATCTCTGCCTACTTCAGGTTCTTACACCTTCCTCTGAATTACTGGCCATTGTTGGAGACAGGATACTAGACTAGATAGATCCTAGAGTCGGATACAGTATGGCAATTCGCATATGTTCCTATTGTTTCATTGTCAGCATATGTCACCAAAGGGAGGGAGGCCAAAACTTCATAGTGTTTAAAGTTATAAAGTCCAATTCTTGGGTCTGGCCAAGAAATGCTCACAAAGGGGCTCACAGCTCCCGGATTCTCCAAATTGTGCCTGGGACTAGCTCCAGTGCACTGCTCTGGCATAGAGATGCTCTGGCCATGTCCCCTCCCCACCCCTAAGCTGGGGCCTGTAAGAGTGGATAGCTAGAGTTGCTATGTTGGCTTTGTGCTGCCCAGAGATTCCCCTACTCATGAGAATTCTGAGCCAGCCAAATTCACTGGCTTTATGTTCCCTTGTTTCTGGCAGAACAGATCCTGTAGGTCTACATGGTAGCAGACATTGCTTTTACTTTTTGATATCTTAAGTCAATTATCCTGCACCAGTATCTATTAGAAAAAAGCCATTCATACAGAGCACTAGAGGACCCAGTGGTACAGTGGAGAAGGATCATGGTTAATGTACTGTAGTAAGCTTCATGGCAGCCTGGACAAGTGCAAAGCATGCCATTGAAGCAGCATTAATTAAAAAAAAAAAAAAAAAAAAAAGCTGCTGTCATCTTCTTCTCCCCCGCAACCATGTACCTGTTATTTCCTTCTGTGCTTCTGTTGCTTCCAGAAGACCTGTATGACTTGCTTCTTCCTAACTGCTGTGAACCAGCAGGTTTCAAATGTGATCTGCTGTATCCGGAGAGGATGCTATGTTCAAGACTGTCACCTTTAATGTACCACACCGATACCTCAATTTGATTTACAGTCCCCTGGTTTAAACATAGAAAAGTAGCAATAATAGGAGTAATAATAATAAATAATAGAATATAAAAAATAAAATGATCTATGAAAATACATTTTGTAGTTCAGGACCCTTATTGAACACCTCTGCAAAGAGCAATAGATTGTATCTCAGCATTAATCAGAAACAGAGAAGTTTGATAACTCCTTACCGAATAAAACCGAACTCATTTTGAAAATGGATTACTTGTCCCATTTCACTTTTTTCTTTTTGATCTCATTGACATTGTCATTCTAATATTGTGGTATAAAAAGGAGAAGTATATGCCTTACCATACCAGTGCTGAACTGGGAAGAAATAAGTGGAGAGAGTACAGATCTATGTAAAGTCACAGAAAAGAGTAGAGAACAGTAATGAGTAATCCTCATATTAAGCATCCTTTCTCCACATCCTTCAAACGTTTTGGATTTTATTTCCTTTTTAATCTTCTACTTTGTTGTTTTCCAGTAAATATCATTAAGTTCAACAAGAACATTTATACTATCACAATGGTATCTAGGGTTGTAGAGGAAACATCAATAAAGAATATTGATATCTGTTATTGCATTTAGCTGCTGCTAAGTGGATTTGTTTTGACTTTTATTTCATGGGAATGACCCCCAGTTTCAGCCACTGATGATGTTGCATCAAAACCAACCCATGGTGAGGATGAACCAAGCTACACCGATAGAACTTATACTGGTTGCAAGCAGGGGTAAACTGCACCAAAGGCAAACCACATCTTTGCCTTTCCTACAGCAAGGGATTGCACTGGTGCAGCTATGCTGATGTCTGAAACTGGTGCTAAATCCCTAGGAGACAAGACTAATTCCCAGTGTAAGTTATACCCAAACGAAACTCCCTTTCACTGGCAGAGCAGAGCAAAGAGTTCTCAGAAGTTGGTGGGCTATCTTACTGTGGCACTCTGTACCTCGGGGGAACAGCCAGCACTCCCATGTTCATCTTTATAAAATGATTGTGTGGTATCCAATGCAAAGTTTGTCATGTTGGGTGTCTTCGGAAGGCTCATGATGCACTGAGCATGGTTGTTATAGTGATGTTATAGTAATTGTTACAGTGATGTTATAGTCAGGGATTTGGAGCAATCACATTTTTGAATTGCTCCGCGCTCCAGCTCCAAGCTCCGCTCCAAAGCCCTGGTTATAGTGATGTTATAGGTTATAATTTCATGTATATAGTTATGAGGCTGCTTCTGGAGAGTTTTTGTCTGGGCTTGCTTTAAGCCATGAGGATACATTTTCAGAGGGGTAATTCACACCTCATCAGGGCGTGGATGGGACAAATCCAGCCCAGCCTCACAGGAACAAAGGGTGCTGACCTAGGCAGCAACAAAAGAATCTGTTAGACTCTCAAGGGAGTCACCCCCCTTCCTTTGGTCAGTTTGGAACCGTGATGCGGTAATGCTCACTTGACTCTGAAGGGGTGGGGTGGGGCAAAGCCAAGAGGGAAGAAAGGACGTAATAAAAGGGAGACATTTGCCATGCTCTCTCTCTCTCTTCCACCTACATCTACAGACATCATCACCAAGCGACTGAAGCGCTGATCAAAGGGGAGAGCCTGGCTGAAGGGCAACCAGCCAGCTGTGGTGGCAAGCATCTAGGCCCCATCTACACTGGCAAGTTTGTGCACAGTAAAGCAGCTTTGAGCGCTGTAATGCCCGAGGTGCACACACTGCCAAGCCACTTAGTGCACAGAAACTGCACAGGTGCAGCACTCTAAAAAAAACTACCTCGACGAGAGGCGTAGTGCTTTCTGTGCCATGGCTACAGCGCTCCGGTGCCAGTGTAGACACTGTGGTGATTACAGCACTGTGATTGGCCTCCAGGAGGTGTCCCACAATGCCTGTTCTCACCTCTCTGGCCATCGGTTTGAACTCTACTGCCCTGCCCTCAGATGACCAACAGTCAGCCCCAACCCATACATTCCTTTGCAAATTTGAAAGTCCCCTTCCTGTTTGCTCAGTGATGTGTGCAGTGGTCTCAGCGCATCTTTCCAGGTGGCCATGCCTGCTCCACGCACCAGGCGATCCCCCGCTTGGAGCAATGCCGAGCTGCTGGAATGCATTGGCATTTGGGGAGAGGAGGCAGTGCAGTCACAGCTGTGCTCCAGCTGTTGGAATTATGATACCTATGGACAGATTTCTAGATGCATGATAGAAAAGGGCCATGACCAGGACACATTGCAGTGCAGGGTCAAAGTGAAGGAACTGCGGAACACCTATTACAAGGCTCGGGAGGCAGCCCACGAGCTGCCGATTCTACAAAGAGCTGGACGTGATACTCGGTGGTGACCCCATCTCCATTGTGAAGTCCCCTGTGGATACTTCATTGGCTTTGTTGCCAGTCGAGAGTGGACTGAGCCAGGAGGAGGCAATCGTGGATGAAGATGGGGAGGGGATACCAGAGGCAGAGGATGACTCGGAGGCCAGAGATGCGTGCAATCAGGAGCTCTTTTCTACCCCAGAGGCGCCTAGCCAGTCACAGCAGTTGGATTTAGGGAAAGCGCAAACAGGAGAGGAGGCCCCTGGTAAGTGGATCTGATTTTGGGAATTGCTGAAGCGAGTTGTTGGGGGCAGGAGGGTTGCAGAAAGCAGACTTGTCTCCCACTTCATGCCTAGTTTGAGCGGCAGAACAGGCTGTTGATACATGCCCTCACTTCACGTGAATCTCCCTCAGAGATCTCCAGGAAACTCTTGTGGAGATACTGGGCAATCCGCTCCCACAGGTTCCTCGGCAGAGCTGCTTTGTTTCTTGCCCCAGTAACGGTAACATTTCCACGTGACTGTGCCGTCGCAGGAGGGACAGGGGGCGGGACCATAGCTGCACTCCAAACCTTTGTAGTTTAAGGAATAACTTTACTGCCACTCATGACATGTTGGTCAGTGCAAACAGCATTTTTGTTAACAGCTCAGGATCCATTCCTGCAGCCAGAAACAGGCAGGGCAGGGCACGCAGTACACAAATCATTGAAAGATGGTGCCAAATGCGGACGGAAGCACAGGGATTGCTGGGATGTGAAGCAATGCATCACGGGGCATTGGGACAGGACCCAGGATGCCCCGTGATCTCTTCTGCCTTCCCACAAGTCTTAGCAGCAAAATAGAAAGAGGTGCTCTGTGAGATAGCTGCCCAGAGAGCACCGCTCCGAATAGCACCTCAAGTGTGAACATGCCATTGCGCAGGCAGCTGTCAGTGTGAACACGCAACAGCGGTTTTTCTTCGGCGCTGTACCTGCTGGTGCTGTAACTTTGCAAGTGTAGATATGCCCTAAGTTTGTAAGGACATTGAAAGTGTTAAGATCAGCTCAGAATGCGTTTTGCTTTCATTTCATTTGACCAAATCTGACTTGTTATGCTTTGACTTAGAATCACTTAAAATCTACCTTTATAGTTAATAAATTTGTTTGTTTATTCTACCTGAAGCAGTGTGTTTGGTTTGAAGCATATCAGAGGCTCCCCTTGGGATAACAAGCCTGGTACATATCAATGTCTTCGTTAAATTGATGAACTTATATAAGCTTGCAGCGTCCAGCTGGCATAATTGGACACTGCAAGACGGAGGTTCCTAGGGTTGTGTCTGGGACCGGAGATATTGGCTAGTGTCATTTGGTTGTACAATCCAAGGAGCAGCTTACATGCCAGAGGCTGTGCGTGAACAGCCCAGGAGTGGGGGTTCTCACAGCAGAGCAGGGTAAGGCTGGCTCCCAGAGTTAAGTATTGTAGTGACCTAGCAAATCACCGGTCTGGATAATATGAGAGGGGAATGTTACACTTACCATCTCAGGAAAGAACCAGTGCCATGCCTGAGTCCATCTCCAGCCCTTGCCTCAGGGCCCAATTTATTGTTCAAACACAGAAACTCATGAGCTACACAAAAACAAAGCAGTTGCCTAGAAGCCTTTTCTCTTACCTCTCTCAGCCCTCCTTCCTTAAATCCCCTGGTGCGTCATTGGACCAACAGGTAGGCCCAGATCCACAAAAGATGCACCTAAGTCCCAGTTTTGGCTCCACTGCAATCCACAAAACTCCCTCTCAACTCTGTATGCACCTAAACTTATTTGGCACCTAAGTTTTCAGTGTAAAAGCTCCATAGGCACCTATGTTTCTGCCTCTGAGTATGCACACTGCGGCCTCCTAGGCCTCTGGCTGCCTATCTCTTGCCTAAGCCCCAGAGCAATTCACAGACTGAGGGAAGAGAAGCATTCAGCTGCTTAAGTCGTGAGGCCTGATCCAGCAAATGTGTTCAGAGGCTGCCTACAAGGTTAGGTGCTGTTTGAAAGCTGGCTGGAGGAGCTGACACATACCTTATGTTTAGCCCCATGGTTTGGGTACTTGTCTGGGATATGAGAGACCCAGGTTCAAATCTACCCTTCCAGCTAGAGGAGGAGAAAGGATGTGAACAGGGGGTCTCCCACCTCTGTGGAAGCTACTATAATCACTGAGCTACAGAAGAGGCAAATGTGGGGCTCCCTCAGTCTCTCTTATTGAAGAGTGACTGGACCCTGGTCTCCTACTCCCTCCTCCCCCAAGTGGGTGCCCTAAACCCTGGACTACAGAGTCTCTCTCTGGCATATTAACTATTCCTCTATGGATAAATAATTTAAAATAATCATTGTGCCAGAGAAAGAGAGAGAGAGACTCTGCCCTTCAGTGGAAAGGATGGCAAAGCAGTTATTTACATCCATATTTCCATGCACTAGTCATCCTGGCATCTACATCCTTTCTCCCACCCTCTGCCAGTCTTGGCCGTTTAAATTGTAAGGTTTTCAGGTGAGGGACTGTATCTCACTAGGCAGTGCCTACCACAAGGAGGCCCTGATCTCACTTGTGGTTTCTAGGCGCTACTACAGTACAGTCAATCAATCAATAATCTAGGTACCAGTAAGTACTGAAACATCACAGGGAGCGTGCAAAGGATGTAATAAGAAAACTTTTAGGCAACTGAAATTGGGATGACTCTTAGCAGTCCAAATACTGTCTTTAAGGAATTTAAAATACACCTCTACCCCGATATAACACGACCCGATATAACACAAATTCGGATATAACGCGGTAAAGCAGAGCTCTGGGGGGGGAGGGGAGGCTGCGCACTCCAGTGGATCAAAGAAAGTCCGATATAACGCGGTTTCACCTATAACGCAGTAAGATTTTTTGGCTCCCGAGGACAGCGTTATATCGAGGTAGAGGTATAATAACTTCAGTGATGTGCAGGCAGCAGGTTCCTGGCCATCAGAAGTGATAGCATACGCCTATTTATTCTTTGCTCTTACTTGCCCAGGAGGGGGCCGTATTCTTTGCTAATGAATGCAGTCTGAAGTGTTTTGCCTGCAAAATGCCTGACCTTAAAGGGTCTTTAAAGTGTCGCTGCCTTAACAGGTGCTTTACTGTGCTTCCTGCCAAAGCCCACCAAGATGCAATGGCTGGGCTGCATGCTTGAGAAGCTGTCTGGCTGCTCTACCTGGCAATTAGCTCATCCGTCCTGCCACCACATGCAGGTTAAACACTGATGAACAGGCTCCCCAGCGTGTACAAGTTCTCTCATTTGGATACTGCATAAGAGATTACAAGTTTTAGCTGAGCCACAGCCCATGTACTACAGAAAGGCGTGTTAGAGCGTTACTCTGTTGCAGGGGGGGTGAGTACTGCTACTTGAGAACCAGGAGCTAGCTAATTAGCTGAAAAAGGCCAGTGCAATTGGGGAGTTTTAATTACTATTTAAGATGCTTGAAAATGCTGTTAGAAAATTATGAGACTAGTACCGGTTGTAAAGAAATGCCAGTAATGAATGCAGCTGCACAGAGCAGTATGGATGATGTACACAGCTCTAGACTGAGTCAAAATGTAGAATTAATGCTGCTAGGTCTTAAAAAAGAGAGACATTTCTAAATATCCTGCCAGCTAAACCTGCCAGATGCTACCATTCCAGGTGCTATTAATGAAAAGTGACAAAAAAGAAGGGTCAGAAGCTGGCTGTGAAATTAAATTTGCCCCTTACTTTCATGTGCTCCTTATTGTATTTGTCTTCTGTTCTTATTTTTCTGTTTTTATAGGGACAGATCCATGCACAACTCTCCTTGATATCAAAGGAAGTTGATAAAGGCCATGCTTTTTCCCTCTTTCATCTCTCTCTTGTTGTTTCTCACCTTTTCTCTGTAGTTACAATTATAGTGGTGGCCACCTGGTGCCAGAAAGCCCACTTGGAGTGGGATTCCTCTTGCTCCACAGAGTAGCCCCACAGCTGTCTAGTACACTGCTAAGAAGTGGGCATTCCAAGCCAGGGACGGGCATAGTCTGGGTAGCTTGGGTATGGGTTAATTCAGAACTTCCTGGAGGCTCTCTCTACTAGGGAGGTGCCTATGGGACACTGACTGCTGTTTAAAGTGGGGGTGAATTGAGTCCGGAGTGGTGAACTGGGTCTTTACAAGACCTGGTAGTTAGATACAAAGTGCATCCAGCTGGGACTCTGTATAGTATAGTACAGACAGAGTGAGCTCTATATAAACAGCAATAAAGAGCTGTTTGGGAGCTTCTGGTTTATGTGATGTGAGCTGCCTCTGATACCAGACTAGGAACATTACATCCTGTGGGTATTCGCACAACAGCCCAGAGCTAATACAGTCTATTGGGAAACTATCCTGTGTTTTAAGAAGCTGAAAGTGTTTACCAAAGTGTTTAAAATGTGCTTTGGTGGTGGAGTATGTGCAAGATGAACTGCTACTGTGTTCACCATTAATAGTACATGTCTCAAATACTGTATTTCTGTATCCTGGGGGGAAAAGTCCACACCCCCCGTGTATCCAACCTTGCATGAGTAATAGAAAACATCCGAAAAAGTTATAAATCCTATGTTGTATCTGCTTAAATGTGTGTTATCAAACCCACTTCTCTTTCCAACTTTGCACATTCCTAGTACTAGGAACACCATGTGGCTAATCTGAAACCATACCACAATATGCCTCCCTAAATTTGTCAAACAAACAAACAAACCCCTACATTAGAAGTAGAAGTGAGTGATACAAGACAGCATAACTCTAATGAATAATGTTACAGGGAACAAGGCTTCATAAGGAATTGCCTTTGTCAATATCTCTTTTGCAGAAGGAGCCAAATCCTGCCAGGGACAAAGCTCTCTAAATTGCCATTGAAATCCATGGGAGTTGAAGGTGGAGGCGCTCAGCAACATGGAAATTCAGGCCCTTTATCCTTGGAGAATGATCCTCTCTTACAGCAATAACTGCTTCAGCGTTATACTTTTGATTTTCTTTCAGATGGTCTTTAGTCTCTTCTGTTGTGTTTCATTCTAAATATTCAGGGAGAGTCTGCCTCCTCTTTTATGTGAATGACATTGTCAATGTCTTGTAATATTTGTGCATTATTATGAGGTGGAACCTAGCAAAGGGCATCTCAAGTTCTGTAATTTTTACTTAGCGCTTCTAATGTTTACTTTCATCTTCTTGTAGTTGCTGTGTTTTATAATCAATAGAAAGAATCCCTGGGTAGGGCATTGCCTTTTGTCTACCTGCTTTAAGAATATCTGATTTTTCTTCTATTAAATTTACAGTGTGTTGCTAAAAGAACCGTGCACTGATGCAAAATATAGCAAAGTGTTGCATTTTTATTTTACAAATTATTTTTGTTATACTCCAGAAAAATTAAAGCAGATGCTTGGTACAGATGCAAGCAATTGTGGGAGACATCATACAGGGCATAGTGAGACAGTACAGTTAATATGAAACTGAGAAAAATACAGAGAAACTGGATAGAGATTATACAGACAACAAACACACTGTTAAATAAAAATCAGGCCTTGTAGGTTGATTTTCTGATAGATCAGAAATCAAAGATGAGGAGTCTGTATATATTTTTAGTACAACTTGTTCATTTACTCTGTATACCCCAGTTGAACAGAGGTGATCATAACAGGCATGCAGGTAAACCCCTCTTTCAGAAATCTCAGTCCAAAAACCACCAATGTCGAGTTTCCCAGGTAGTAACTTCTACTCTGATAACTGACTGTAGTAAAAGAGATGAAGGCAGAGAGCAAACTCTTGCTGCTTGCCATAGCTTCCCCAAAGAACATTCTTCACAAAACCGAACTGACAGTATAGCATTCCTTCAAAGACTGTATGCTGCTCACTAAGAAAAAGAACTCATCAAGCTATGTGTGACTGCCATCTGGTGACTCCCACCATTAAATTATTTTAGGAAAGGTGCCAAAATATGTCCTGTGTATGTGAAGCGAAAAGGACGCTAGCATGCGGTAAACTGCATTGTTGAATTGGGGCCTTATTGCACTTGTACCATTTTCTACAGCAGGAGGGTACAACAAAGGTGTAGGTGATTTCCACTGTTTCAGTATCAGACTATTTGCTACTGCAAATTTTCAATTTGATATTCTTCTAAATCATTAAAGGCCCGATCCTGCTCAAATATCCTGCTCAGTTTTAATTCAGTCCTTACCTCAGGGTAGTCTCCCATTTCCTTCTTCACTTGGAGATTTATCACGGAACAAGGACGTCAGGATAGAATGGGGCATTGTAGTGGGGTAGTCACCCTGCTCCTGCCCGAAGGGATTAAAACAGCCCCAGGAGAGGGCTGCTCCGGGAAGAGAAAAACCTAGGCTGATTGGGGAAGCAGCCTCAGCTGGGGCCACGTCCCAATCAGGCCACAGCTGGCCCTATAAAAGGCTGTGGGCCAGGAGCTCAGACAGAGTCTCTCTCTAGTGGAAGTGAGGGAAAGGCCTGGCTGCCTGGAAGCTGAGAGGGTACTAAGACTGGAGCAGGGCTGGGAAGCTCCGGCCTAGAAACCCCCCAGGCTGCAGGCCTTGTTAAAGACCAAAGAAGATACTGGGGTTGCAGAGGGCAGCCCAAGGGTAGGCAGAGGCAGCAGGTCCAAAAAACCCCTTTGCCGATGATGAATGGCATTTACACTACAGTCCGCCCCAGCGAAAGGGGGCTAGATCGAGACTGGCAGGAGCCATAGTCTGAGGAGAGTTGGGGATAGAGGGTGCGGGTTCCCTGGGGAGGGGAGACCCAGATCTGGGGGGGTACTGACAGGGACAGCACCCTGGCCTGAAAGGGGCACTGGGGTCCAGGAGGGACTTGGGCCCAGCAGCAAACAGGACACCGGCCTGCAGAGGGCACTCCGGAGCTAGAAACGCTAATTCCCTGGATGACCAGCAGGAGGCGCCGCAGGGGCGAGTCTCGCACCGTTACAGGCACAAATAAGTAATCTCCCCATTTTTTTTTAACAATTTATCACATTCATATGTGAGTCAAAGTTCTTTTAAATAAAGAGACCATAACTCTGCCCTCTTTTCTACAGTTCTCTCACAATAAATAATAATAATATTGTTGAAACACGCCTAGATTTTTCCAGAGATGATTTACTAACGTTGCCTCAGAAGGAATAAAAAGATGAATATCATTAACAGTAATGTTTTAAATTCTGTCAACATGCAGTGCAGGGTACCACAAATGTTAAATTAATGAAACAGACAGTTCCTCTTTAAATGTTAAGTCAGTTTATTAAAGGATGATCTAATTATTATAATGGTTTCCAATACTAAATGAATAAAAGTGCTTGAGAAATAAATCTTTTATTTATTTATTTATTTTAAACATTCTGGACTAGCATTGTGGAGTTGAATGAGAAACTTCCTTTTGTACTTATCCCACTGTGATTATAGGGCATGTTCTTGTAAGATGAGCCACTGGCCTTTAAATTCAGGGCTTTTATTTACTTACATGAGGATTAGAAATAGTAACAGAGAGGAGCACAATCCTCAAGCATAGCTCCCATTGATTTCAAAGGGAGATTAGCCTATGTAAGACTCTGTTGGAGGTGGCAGGATTTGGTCCGAATAATTATATTATTCAGAACCTTCACAGCCTCCAAAGTTTCAGTGCTCTAGACATTGATGTAATCTCTTAATTGCATCCCTTTACAATTAAGAGTGCTGGCCATGATTGTCAATGATGACTAGTGATTGTGGGACCCTCCATTTTTTTAGTGTCTAAATTGTGAATATCAATAAAGGGATCTGAATTTCTGAAAGTGCAGCGCACCCACCCTCTCAAAATCAGGCACCCTTAAAAGGTGTCTCTAGCACCCAAACTCGCGAGCCGCTTTTGAAAATCTTGACCGTAGCTTTTAATTATGTAAACACTAGTTAGATCAGTGGGGTTGCACAGGTCTATCTGGAGCAAAATATTGTCCTGGAGTGCATAGACAAGAACCAAAACAGCAGGATCGGGGGCGAAGGCATTGAGAAGCTGGCCCAACCAGGATAGGAGGAAGGCATCGGAGATGGCACCCACGTCCAACCCCCCTGGAGCAGAAGCGGGGACACCAGTGGTTCTGCTGAGTTGTGAACAGGCCCACCTGGGGAGTTCCCCACCCTTGGAAAAGCCTGTGCACCATCTCTGGGTGTAGTGACCACTCATGCTGAGATGAGAAGTCTTGGCTCAGGCAATCCGCCCACAAGTTCCGGGCGCCCGGTAAGTGGTAGGCTTGTAGGCAAATGTCGTGGGCTATACAGAAGTCCCACAGCCTGAGGGCTCCTGGCAGAGGGCAGAGGAGCGGGCCCTGCCTTGCCTGTTGATGTAAAACATCTAGGCCATGTTGTCCGTGAGAACCCTGACCACTCTGCTCTCCAGGTGTGAGTGGAAGGCCACGCATGCCAGCCAGACCGCCCTGAGCTCCTTGACGTTTATATGCAGGGCAAGGTCCTGCACGGACCACAGACCTTGGGTCTGAACGTTCCTTACATGGGCTCCCCACTCCAGGTCCAACACGTCGGACACCAGCTCCACCGATGGGGGCCTGCCCCTGAACAGGATCCCGTGGACCATGTTCCCCGGGGAGGACCACCATTGTAGGGAGGCGAGCACCGGTTTGGGCAGAGTGAGGACTTTGTCCATCCTGTCTCTGGACTGGGAGAACACCGAGGCCAACCAGAGCTGGAAGGACCTCATCCTGAGTCTGGCATGGCGAACCACATACGTGTACGCCAACATGTGACCCAGAAGCTGGAGGCATGCTCTAGCTGTGGTCATGGGGAACCTTGTGACTGTGTCTATGAGCCCTTTTAGGGTCTTGAATCTGTCCGGTGGGAGGGAGGCCGGGGCCGATGTCGCGTCCAGGACTGCCCCGATGAACTCTATGCACTGCACCGGGACTAACGTGGACTTGGTGTCATTTACCAACAGGCCCAGGGTGGCACACGTGTACAGGAGGAGTGCCACGTGATCCCGCACCTGTGACCTGGAGCTGCCCTTGACCAACCAGTCATCGAGATAGGGAAGATCTGAATCCCACGATGTCTGAGTTAGACCGCCACCACAGACATGCATTTCGTGGGTGGCGTACCAGTCTCCGGGATCCAGGGAAGGGATGATGGAGGCCAGAGAGACCATGTGAAACTTGAGCTTGGACCTGAGCCCCCCCTTGGCCTTCAGGATAAGGAAATAGCGGGAGTAGTACCCCTTGCGTCTGAACTCTGCTGGCACCACTTCCACCACTCCTAGGTCAAGGAGCTGCCCCACCTCCTGCTTGAGCAGGGCCTCATGAGAGGGGTCCCCCAGGAGGGATGGGAATGGAGGTTGGTTGGGTGGGGTAGAGGTAAACTGGAGGGTGTAGCCCCGGGAGATGGTGTTGAGGACCCAACTGTCTGAGGTCAGCCGCGACCACTCTGGGAGAAAAGCACACAATTGGGTGGATCCCTGGTATGAACTGGTAAGTTGCCACTGGGCGTCCCATCAAAACTGACGTTTTCCCTCCTGTTTGTCCTTGGAAGGCCCCCACTGGGGGGCAGACCAGGACTGCCTCTGTGGGCGTTTCTTATATTCGAGACTTTTTATGAGGGGGCTCATATTTAGAGAGGGTGGCCTGGGTGGGAGCCTGCTGAAGCTTAAACTTGGTCCTGGCCGGAGCCAGGACATAGAGGCCAAGTGTCTTAAGTGTTGTGCGGGAAGCTTTCAGGCCGTGCAATTTCACATCCGTCTGTTCCGCAAAGAGAGCCTTGCCATCGAACGGAAGGTCCTGCAAGGAATTCTGTGCCTCTCTGGACAGCCCAGACAGCAGGAGTCATGACGCCCTCCTCATGGACACCGCGGAGGCCATGGACTGTGCAGCTGTATCGCGGGATTTGACGCTGCCTGCAGGGTCGCCCTGGCAGCCGCTGTACCCTCCCCCAGAGCTTTGAACTCCTTCTTGTCATGCTCCTGGAGGGAGTCCTCGAATTTGGGTAGAGAGCCCCACAAATTGAACCCAGGAGGGCTTGATGGTTTGCCACCCTTAACTGGAAACTCGTGGACAAATAAAACTTTCTCCCAAATAAGTCCAGCCTCCTTGAGTCTTTATTTTTCAGAGTAGGGGCTGGTTGGCCCTGCCTCTCCCTGTGGTTGACCAACTCGACCACCAGGGAGTTGGGGGCAGGGTGGGTGTACAGGTATTCATGCCCCTTGGCAGGCACGAAGTACTTCCATTCCACCCTCTTAGAGATGGGGGGCAAGGAAGCCCGGGTTTGCCACAAGACATTTGAAATTTTTGCCACCCCTTCGTGGAGTGGGAGGACCACCCTGCCCGGTGCCGAGGCCGAGAGGACGTTGAAGAGGGAGTCCGAGGGCTCCTCCACCTCCTCGGCTTGAAGGTTGAGGCTCGATGCCACCCTTTTCAACAGTTCCTGGTGGGCCTGAGAGTCCTTCTGCGGAATAGATGGAGGAGGGGCCGTAATCGCCTCATCAGGGGAGGATGATGATGGGGGTGCAGTACTCTGCGTACCCACCGGTGCCGGAGGCCCCACCACTTGGTCGCCCTCCTGACACGGAATCGGAGATGAACGCCCCACTGACTCCTTTCTGGGAGGCTGAGATAGGGAGGCCGATGGTCTCTCCGAGGCTCTGGCCACCGAGCGAGCCACCACCGGGGGCTGCGTCGGGGGCCACAGGGCCCATTGGTACCACAGTGCCGGCCAAGGAGCCTGGTGCCACTGCACCTGCTGTGGCACCGGCGGAGCAGGTTGTTCAGGGTGACTAGCCTGTCCCATCAACTGACAACTATGAAGGGAGGCCGGGCTGGAGTATGACCTGCTGCTGTCCCGGGACCGGGAAGAGCGGCGGCGTCGGGAACAGTGCCGACCACGAGAGGAGAGAGCGATCCCGGCATGCAGGAGCGGGAGCACCGCCGGTAGCAGCTGCTCCGCGATTGGCTCCGATGGGCAGATCCGCAACGGCAAGGTGCCGGCGATCGACGCCCGGGACTGCGGGAGCGGTGCTGTGGCGGGGCGACGTCGATGCCTGTATCGGGATGGGCTACGATGGCCTCTCGGAGACAAGGACCTCCGGTGCCATCTGTCCTGATCTTGACGGGGCCCACTCTCCTCGCGAGGTCTATGGTCCCTTGAGGCGGACCGGTGCCTGGAACCCCTGCCAGTCGGAACCCAGCCACACAACCTGGTGGGGGTCGACGGGGACCAGTGCGGACTGCGCATGGGGCGGTCGCTGATCGGTGAACGGCGTTGGGAACATTCCCTAGACTGTGAACGGTACTGATCAGGCGGCGACTGCGGAGATCCAAGCGGTGGCTTGCCTGTGGACCGGGGAGCCAACGGTGGTGGTGCCCCTGGTATCGGCAGAGACATGGTGTCCCGGGCCGCTTGCAGGGCCACCGGCGTGGAGGGCACCCGGACATCCGGGGAGGTCAGTGCCGAGTGGGCTGGGTTGCTCCGCTCAACCTGAGTCGGAGGCCTGGAGGCCGACAGGGATCGAGAACTGCCCAATGTGGGTCTAGTCTCTCCCTGGTCTAGCTCCGGTGTCTCGACGGAGAAGACCTCTTCTTAGCCTTCTTGGCGTGCACCGTAGATGGGGAGCGGTGCCGACTGGTGGAAGGCACCAAAGGGTCGCCGCGCACCAACACTGCAGTACTCGGTGCCAACTCGGAGCGGTGTACTGGAGTCGGGGTCAATGCTGACTCCATCAGAATGGCTTGGAGCCAAATGTCCCTTTCCTTCTTGGTCTGAGGCTTGAAGGATCTGCAAATCTTGCAGCGATCGCTGAGATGGGTTTCCCCCAGACAGCGTAAACAGTCTGTGTACGGATCACTCACTGGCATCAGCCGCCTGCAAGTGTCGCACAACTTAAAGCCCAGGGCAGGCCCCGACCCGGGCGCACTAAACTAAACTAACACTACTCTAAACTACTTTACTACAGGTACTACTAACTATGAACGAAGAAGAGTTCAATAGGAAATCTGCAGCCAAGCTGGAGCAGAGCAGTTCCGATGCACCTTCACTGGCGACAAGAAGGAACTGAGGGTGGGGGGAGTGTGCAGCGCCCCTTATGCTGCACCATAGAGGCGCCACTCCAGGGGTCGCTAGGGGTGCTCCCCCACGGTACTGCTAGGGGAAAAACTTCCGGCATCGGTGCACGTGGCGAGCACGCACACCTATTGTGGAATGCACATGAGCAATCACTCGAAGAAAAAACAGTGATAAATGTCGCAACACTGATTCTTTTTCTCTCTCATTTTGAGATGTCTCTCATGTAATTTATCGTAGTTTAACATGTCTTATTCCATGATGACTAATTACCCAGCCTTCATAGATTGAACTATGGTAGATTTCTTCTGCATATCATGTTTGAAGAAAATCTCATGTCGGAAGATATGTTCTCCAGCATAAATCTGGAAGTAGCAATACTAAAGTTTGATTCAAAATGACAGTGATAAAACACATTTCTTCCATTTGGCTGATAAACCAAAATGATTTGAAAAGCATGTAAGAGGTGACTTTGTTCTTCACTGTGCTTTTTAACTGAAAATACTTTGCCACTACCCTTAGCTTCTCCGCTAGAATTCTACTTTTTTGCTGTTTACAAAAGACACTAGCAAGTCAACTTTTTTGTTCATACTTTATAATGAGGGTACTGGAATTATACTGTTGTTACAGTGCGGTTACACTGTACATATGACCCCCATTAGTATGGTGTCTGAGCACCTCACCGTCTTTAATGTATTTACCCTCACAACACCCCTCTGAGGTAGGGAAGTACTACTATGCCCATTTTACAGGTGGGGAACTGAGGCACAGAGAGGCTAAATAACTTGCCCAAGGCCACACAGGAAGTTCAGGGAATTGAACCCATCAACACTTTTTATTATTTCTTATGTAGGAGCAGAGTGCCTACAATTTGTTTTACTGCAAAATTATAGTAATTTTTCTGATCCAAGAAAGAATCATATTTTATGAAAGACAAGAAATGAAAAGTATCAGTCTTACCACACTGTGTGTCTTCAGCTTCTCAAGTTCAGTGCCGTAATTAATTTTGGGAAGGATGTTCCTCATGCAAATGGATTTTCCAGCCAATTTTCCCCTTTTAATATTGTTTTCATTATTACACTGTTCTTCTGCCATGCTCTATTTTTTTTCTGCATGTATTAAAACCAGCCTGTCACAGCAGATCAGCAATGGATTTTGGTGTTTCCCAGAAAGAAAACTACATCTTTAGTGACAAGGATGTAAGTCACCATACCTCTGTTGATTGAATTTAATGGAGCTGTGCCAGTTTACATAGCTAAGGCTATGGACAGATATCTACAAATATTTTGTTTTGATTATTGTAAAACATTTGCCAATGCAAGGATAAGCCTCTGTAGAAAAAATTCCCACAGTTAGCAAAGCTTATGAAAAATTGTGCTTTCGAGATTTTGCAGATAACTCCAATAACTATGAAATATTACGGGCCTGATAGTGAGCCTTTTACTTATATTGGTGAGTATTTACTTCCATGAGTGATATTGACTGAAATTGGACAGCTCATCGGTATGAATAAGTTGCTCACAATCTAGCTTTATGTTCATCTGCCTCAAATGTGGGGTCCCGTTGTGATGTCTTTGCTCTCATTCAATAGTATCTTAGATCACAAGTAGTCCCCTTGACTTCAATGGGACTGAACATACTTGTGCTGTAACGCAGTGATTCTCAAACTAGGGCCGCCGCTTGTTCAGAGAAAGCCCCTGGCGGGCCGGGTCGGTTTGTTTACCGGCCGCGTCCGCAGGTTCGGCCAATCGCAGCTCCCAATGGCTGCGGTTCATAGCTCCAGGCCAGTGGGAGCTGCAGAAAGCGGCACAGGCTAAGGGACGTACTGACTGCTGCTTCCCACAGCCCCCATTGGCCTGGAGCAGTGAACCGCAGCCACTGGGAGCTGCGATTGGCCGAACCTGTGGACGCAGCAGGTAAACAAACCGGCCCCGCCCGCCAGGGGCTTTCCCTGAACAAGCGGTGGCCCTAGTTTGAGAACCACTGCTGTAACTTACTATTCAGTGTGAATAAAGATATCACAATCAAACCCTTGTTTTGCACTGCTAAGTTCTAAAGAGTTTTATAGCAATCTTATGTTCACATCTATGGGCTGTACAGTATGGGCCTGTCTTCTCCATAGTAATAAAATGCCATCTGGCTAGAACCTTGACTTGTGCTTACATGTTCTGTGCATAGTATTGGAACTAGGGTTCAAGAGCCAGAATAAGGCCCTGTTCCTGCAACTGATAGTATTCAGATATGCCACTGTCTGGATACCCCACTGAAGACAGCTGGGCTCTGTACTAATGCCTTTGCACAGTGAATTGCAGTGACAGGATATTAAATAAAAATAAGATGAAACAAGATGAGGACACAAAGCATCAGTGCTCAGATCCTTCTTTCTGCTCTTTCTTGTATAGTTGTTTACATGCCCAAAGTGCTCAAAATGCTATACCAACATTAATTAAGCCTTAATGCACATATTTGTCAGTCAGATAATCCCTGTTTTGTAGATGAGGGACTGTGAGCAGCAGAGAAGGCTACATAGCAAGTCAGCGACAGAGCCAGGGTTAGTCCCAGACTCCCAACCCTGTACTCTTTTTCCAACTTAAATTAAAAGTTTGAAACTAAATGATTAACTACAACTATACCTCGGGGACATGGAGGATAAAACAGTCAATTATTTACTTCACTTAGCTACAAAGCTGAATCTGAATAGGTTGGGCTAATTACCCTATTAAGAAGTTTTCTGCACCTGTTGATGTAAAGGTTCCATTTCTAGCCTCCAGTATTCTGTTTAAAATTTGTTGATGTTATCTGCCAAAGACTGTCCATCCACAAAGCCTGGGTCATGCTTGGAGAAAGAAAGAATCCTGGACTAGAAAATTACTGTACATTGTTCAGAAAGGGGTTAGAATAGAATGGAGAGTGCTCTCCTATAAAAAACTGATGGAGAGCCATTCATTTAAGCCTCTAGATACCATTTTCCACCTCCCCTGCTGAAATACATAAATCAATCACACATCTATCCTCAGTCCTGCTGGCAGACCACATGCCTGTACAGAGTTGCACTGACTTCAGTCCACATGGGCAAAGGGGGCCACTGTGTGGTTCTGGGTTCAGGATCAAGACCTAATACAACTGGGATCCACAACAGCCTCACTATTAGTCCTACATAAGAGAGAAGAATTTACTGACCTATTCTCTCCATCTTTTTTGCCATTAGGCAACAAACTCTCTGTAGCTAAAAGGCAACTTTTGTTAGACAAGGGGAAGATTCTACCTAATTTTAGAGGAAAATGTTAAGGACCTAATCCTGCAAACATTACTAGACCTTGCTACCACTCATAGTCCCACGGATTTCTGTGCCTAGTGGTAAGTGTATGGAGGATCAAGCCCTGAATTTGGACTCAGGAGTAACAAACTGTTCGTGTATTTTTCACTTCATTGTGGGCTAAGATGAAGTATTTAAGCAGAAATAGAACCAAGCTGCAAAATTCAGATTTAGATTCTAAACTTCCCCAGAGTTTAGGGGTATTTGCATTAGAGATTTTGATTTGGTCCATTTGAGATATAAGGGCCATGTAATACGGTTGCGCCGGGGCTCTACCCTCCGGGACGGAGGGGCGCCACACCGGCTCACTACAGCACAGACAATCAAAGCTCAGGCCCCTTTACGCAGGGGCTGAGCGACAAACAGTTAGTTCTGGACTCAGGCCCTCCGGCAGGGGCAGAGCCAACCGACAGTTAGTCCTGAGGCCCAGGCCCTGGATCAGGGCGGGGCACAAACAGTCACAGCCCAGGCCCTCGGATGCAGGGGCTGAGCAGACAAGCAGGTAAGTAGCCCAGGCCCTGGAGCAGGGCGGGGCACAAACAGTCCCAGCTCAGGCCCTTGGATGCAGGGGCTGAGCGAGCAAACAGTTAGGGAGCCCAGGCCCTGGATCAGGGCGGGGCACAAATAGTCACAGCTCAAGCCCTTTTGGGGCAGGGTTGAGCACTGGTCAACAGTTTAATCAGGCCCAGGTTCCTACCTGAGCGTTGGGGGAGGGGGAAGCCTGCCACCCGTGAGTGGGGGTGGCAGGGGGGGACGCAGGCCCACCCACTCCACTGCGTCCCAGCCCGGGGCCCTAGCAGCGGTTACTGCCGCTGCTGGTCAGTGGGGTGTCCTGACCGAAACACACTGACATCGGCTCACAGGCCTCTGCAGCCTGACCGGGGTTGGCTACTTCCGTGTCCCCCCTCGGGGCCTACCTCGTTGGCGATGCCGGGTTCGGGCCAGTCCAGCAGCATCGGTTCCTCCGGTGCGGGGCTTGGGGGCCGGTCCGGCAGCTCTCCACCAGGGCAGCTGGCCCGGGGCAGGCTTGGCCAGGCCTCCTCGGTGTAGCTGGCCCGGGGCAGGCTTGGCCAGTCCTCCTCGGGGTACCTGGCTAGAGGTAGGCTCGACCGGCGCGGTGGGGTAGCAGGTGGCTCGCGGCCTGCGGCTGTCTCCCAAGCAGGAGCTTGGCCCGGGACGTCTGCTTTCTCTGCCGGCCTGGGCTGCACTGAGCTCTGCCGGCGGGCTTTTATACTTCCGGGTTGGGGCCGTGACCTCGGAGGGGCGGGCTCCGGACCCGGTGGTTCCGACCACGTTGGAGTTAGGGAAAGTTTGGCCCTCTGCGGGACGGAGGGGCGCCACACTGGCTCACTACAGGCCAGCTGTGAAATTTAAGGGCTTATCTACATGAACACTTAGTTCATAGCAAGCTGGGGTGTAAATCTACCCTGCAGTAGCCTGCCCTGCCCCAAGTGTCTGTGTGAACCCTGCTGCTGGGCACTAAAAGTTTCGTAGTTCACTTTAATCTACTCCCATTTCAAAGCACCATATGGAACTTTTAGTGCATGGCAGCAAGGTCTATGCAAACACTTAGCGTGGAGTACATTTACATCCCAGTTGGCCACACACTTACTGTTAGTAGAGATAAGCCCAAAGCTTAGATCCAGGTTTGGATTCTGAACTTCCCCAAATTCAGGAATGTTCAGTTAATCATGGGTTTTGCATCAGGCTCTTCTCTGATTTCAAGGTGAGCTCTGAAGAGGGGAATGGACTCAGAAGCTCACAGGCAGAGAGAAAATGGAGCTGCATAGATGAAAGAGTGACTGTGGACAGTAGTGGAGAAGGTACAGAAAAGACCATGTTGATAGAAGAGGACGGTGCACGTGGTGGATTAGGTAGATATGAGGTTAAATAGGTAAAGTAGAGAGTAAGTCAGTATAAAGTTTTGAAAATCATGAGGGAAATGCTGAATCATTTCTGAAGTGGATGAGAAATCAATTAAAGTAATGGAGGATCTAGCTAAGATGTCCTCATTTTCTGGACCACCAGAACAGTTTGAAATAAATATTCTGGAAGCCCTGCAGTTTAGAGACTTGAAAGAGTGCTGTCTTCAATTTACAGGGAAGTAGATTTCCACTCTGCATCCCCAGTTTAATTCAGTGGGCTCAGTTTTGCCATAATTTACATCCATTCAATCACACTCATGACAATGGGGTTTTCAAAGTATAACTGTGCATATCATTTAGCCCAGTATTGGTATAGCAGTTAGAGAAGTGCAAGCACATTTCTTTCCAATTCCCTCACCCAATCTCCAGCTTTAAATCTTTCAAATTGCAGAAGTTTATCATTAAAGAGAAGATTAAATAACTAATTTTCTCCAGAGATATATAATGGTAAAGAATAATACATAAAGTATTGGTGATTTAACAATACACAGACAGTTCATACATGTATTGCAAACCACAATTTAAGTATCCAAAAACATACAAAACTGCAATAATTTATAACTTAAATTTTTTTCCTTTGTTTTCAGTATGAAAAATAAAATATTTTTTTCATTACAAGTGGAGCAAGGCAAATCTTGAAAAATGCTTAAAGCTATTAATGCCTGAGAGCCATTTCTTAGCCTGTTGACTGAAATAAAATTTTACTCTTTCAGCTTTTTCTCCTGGATCTTCCTCCAAGCTGTCAACTCAGTACATTATTCAAGATCACATGGCTATTCATTATAGGAAATTGCTGTCCTCCAAAGGTATTTGAAATTTATCATGATGACTCTAGCCATCAGGCTGATAGATAAAGTCATAGTTAAGGGTCGGTTGGTTACACTTGTTCTTGGCCAGCTTGCTGTTTCCCCCCCACATTAACTCAATGGATGTTAGTAGACTTGAAAACCCAAGCACAATACATTCAGAGGACTCCAGTAGAACATACAACTATGTTCTAGGTATGACAAGTATGTGATGTGACACACCAATTTGGAACTTGAAATCTGGTTTCATCTCAGTATTGAAGATCTTACGTTTCTGACTGTAGTTAACTTTTTCTTGTAACTAAAATGTCCTTGAAAGATGCCTTATGGACGGCTTTGGACATTG
Source organism: Terrapene triunguis (assembly GCF_002925995.2). Classification (NCBI taxonomy): domain Eukaryota; kingdom Metazoa; phylum Chordata; order Testudines; family Emydidae; genus Terrapene; species Terrapene triunguis. Next base: position 36,834 of record NW_020664471.1, on the reverse strand, counting down.
AAGTACGCTTTCAGTAGAGCAGGCACAATATGGCAGAACCAGTGCAAGTGTTACTGCCTCTGCTCTGAAAGTGGAACCACCATCTTCAGGGCAGTTCCCTTCCCATGCCTGTTCAGCTAAGATGTCAATCCAGGACTATTCACACTAAATAAGATATTTAGATGTAGAAGAATGATTAGTTAGTAAGTCTGGGATTTGGGTTGCCTTTGGAGTACCATTCAAATAGCATTGTGTCCCTTTGCCAAGTAGTAGCAGATTTCAGGGCCTTGTGGGTCAGTTTCTCATTTGAAGTAGAAATCAATTACCGGTAAATGGAATATTTTCTTAGTGTTGTTTGCTCATGTACAAAATAACTGTTTCCTTAAATGGAGGTACTCACCAACTGCGCACGGGTAAGTCCCTGTTAGTGAAACCTCCGCTAAATCACCGTTGCACTTCACCAAGAAGCAGCTCTCTTGGGCCCCTGTTTAAGACTCACCTGGACTTTAATAAACACACTGCCCCCTATTCCTGCCTCTGTGTTTTACTTGGAAAAGCCCCTAGCCCAAAGCTCCTCACCTAGGACCATTTGGCCACCAAAGGTTAGCCTGGGCATCAACCCTACTTTTGTGCAGCTGCTCTGTAATACAAGGGAACCTCAGGACAGGTTAGACTGTCCAGACAAATTTTGCCACACAGTCCCCCTATTTACTATCTGGGTGCTTATGCATCATTGACTCACAACAAGCATAGCATTACTACCTTAACAAGTGCTACTCTTACAAATCTCACTTATTTTATTTTTCTCTATAGAGTTAAAAAAGTTACATAGTCAGGTACTCCAAAGGCAACCCAAATCCCAGACTTACTAACTAACAACTCACACCGGCCTGACCAGCAACAGACTAGTAGGATCCTTCCTCCCTTTGAGCCTGGCCTGGCCTTTCACTCCTGGTCTCTGCCCCTCCCCCACTTCCTCCCAGCCTTGTAGCTCCTGCTAATGAGGCTGGCAGGTGTGGGCAGTTCCCAGGCAAGCACTGACTATTTACCCAGCCCCAATCCATCCCCCCTGATTGGGGCTGGGGTGGCAGGAGCTGACTAAGGGCTTTCTTAGCAGAGCCCTGCCACAAGCACCTACCACATTTTGGCACTATATAAACAAGTATTTATCAATGTCTGTTAAAGTCAAGTGTTTTCAGAATACCACATTAGAATTTTTTTCAGAACAATAAATACACTAGAATGGGTCAATTTTAGAATCTTAAAGATATTTTTCCTGCTTGCTAGCTTTTGAATCTTGTCCATCCAACTGTAGGTGCTTAACTCAACCCACTGACTCTGATACCAGTGTACAGAAATGGCTCTTACTTTTCAGAGTCAATGACTTAGCCAGCCCAAATATTGCTTTAGCATGGGCTACTTTAATTCTCCTCCACAATACACCCTCTCCTTTAATGCTGATGCATCACTACATATTATGTGGTGGCTAGAAAAACAGGAGCCACAGTGTGGTACAGTGTCACATCTTTGTTCTGGAGGCAAGGAATACAGCTGTTGGGTTGTTCTCAACAACTGGCCCAAGAGAATAACTTCAGCATCTGCATCACCCAGTGGCATTATGCTTCAGGCCTGGGATGACTAACAATGTGCTGGGTGTAAGTAAAGCCTATAATATTACTGACAGCCACAACCAAATATTGTCAAATTACAAGGAGGGGACATAAAAGGGTTCTGTCAACCATAGACAGCAGGTTATGGGGGGACATTCGGTTTGCAATACCCAGGAGGACTAGTCAGCTGATTGGGAAGGCAAAGTGCTTGTCACTAGGATGGGTATAGGAGAGTTATTTTTGATTGAGACAGTGTAGTGAGGTAATATATTTTACTGGACCAACATTTTGTTGGTGGACAGACTTTCGAGCTTCAGAGCCCTCTTCTTCAGCTGTGGGGAAGTAACTAGAGTGGCTAAGCTAAATACAAGTTGGGACAGATAGTTAAGCAGAAGGGGTTCACACATGCTGTAGGAGAAGTGGGAAACTAAAGGTTAGTGGGAAGTGGGATGTGCTACAAATTGTTGTTATGATCCATAAAACCAGTATCTCTGGCAAGTCCATGGTTTTTGGTGTCCAGCAGAGTTATGAACCTAAGTTCCCAGGCTTCCCTTTTGAAGGTGTTGTGCAGGTTTTCTTCGGGGACAGGGACTGAAAGATCAGATATGGAGTGATCACTCTGTGAGAAGTGTTCACCCATGGATGAGGTGGTGTTTTTATTTTATTGTTTTTCTCAGTGAGTTCATTCAAGAATGTAGTGATTGTTTCATCCACATAGTTGTTATTGGGGCATTTGATGCACTGGATGAGATACATACCTATCACAACATGTGGTGTATGGCACTCATGGATCTTGAAAGGTGTGTTGTGCGGGGTATTGATCATCATAGCAGTGGAGATACGTCTGCAGGTGTTGCATCTGCTTTTCTGTCAGGGTTTAGTGTCGCTTTGAGTTGGTGTGTCCTGGTCTGCTGGGAGCTTTTGATGATTAGCTTGACGGGGTTGGAAGGTTGTTTGAAGGCCAGAAGAGGGGGTTTGGGAAAGATTTCTTTCAGGATGTAGTCCCCATCAAGTATGGAATGTAATTTGATGATACCCCATAGGGGTTCCAGTGTGGGGTGATAGGTGACTATTAGGGGTGTGCAGTCAGTGGGGGCTTTTCTGTATTGAAGCAGATTCTCCGAGGATATTTGGGTGGTCCTTTCCTTAATGCAATCTACTTCTCTGGTAGAATGTCCTGGTTTAGCATAGGTGGTTTTAAGTGTGTATCCCGGACTTTCTCTATGAAGCAAATTCTATGGTATCTGAACACTTGGCAGATTTATGGCTGTGTCTGGGGTGGTTGTTGGATCTGTGAAGGTAAGTGTGATGATCCATGGGTTTCTTGTACATAGTTGTTGGTAGGGTTCCATTGTTTAAGCTGATCGTGGTGTCCAGGAAGTTGATGCTGGCATGGGAGTGTTCTTGAGAAAGTTGGATGGATGGGTAGTGGTTGTTGAAGTTGTGGTGGAAATCTATGAGGGAGTTTAGGTTGTCTGTCCAGAGGATGAAAATATCAGTGTCTCAGGTATATTTCCAGAAATTCTTCCTTGCAGTGGCCCTTGAAGAGGTTGGCATATTGGGGAGTCCTAGTACCCTGGGCTTATCTGATGGTTTGGGCAAAGTGTTTATTGTTGAATGTAAAGTTGGTGTGGGTGAGAATGAAATGGATGAGTTTGGTGATGTGTTTAGGGTGGATTTCTGAGCATTGTACATTATCATGAAGGTATTTGAGTCAGGTAGTGATGGTATCATGGTGAAGGATGATGGTGTATAGAGAGGTGACATTGATGGTGGCAACCATGGTGTTCTGGGTGAGGTTGGTAATATTGCAGAGTTTCTGGAGGAAGTCCATCGTGTCTTGAAGGAAACTGGCCCTTTGTGTGGTGAGTGGCTTGAGGATGGTTTTTCTGAGTCCTGATATTCCTTCAGTAAGAGTGCTGTGCCAGATATAATGGGTCTGCTTGGGTTCCCTTGTTTGTGTATCTTGGGAAGCATGTAGAAAGTCCCTGGGGTGAGTTCATGGGGGGATGAAGTTGTAATTTTTCTTGGAATTGTTTGGGGAAGGATGTAATTGTATCTTTTAATTCCTGTGTGAATTATAGTGTGGGGTCTTCTTAGAGTTCTTTATAGTTTTGTCAGTCAAATGCACTCTTACAGAGAAAAATGCACTGACTCTTTCACCATAACATTTTGTTTACAAGTCAGTGTTGTTGACTGGCTACCAGACTAATGGGCCTGCTCCTTTGTGAAGAATTCTCTGTCTCTACAAAATAAGCTGCAGCCCATTTAGATGATTCAACTAAATGATGGCCCACCCATTCTCACTCTTTAAGTCTATACTGAGCAACCAAGGAATTTGCTCACAGTATGTTATAAAAGGTAGGATTTATAGATAACTTGACTGGAGCTGAAGACTTGTCTTGGAGCAGCCAGACTGATTGCTGAGTGCTGAAGTAGATATCCCCTCAAATTGTTCAGCAAAGTGACAAATCCATATCAGAAGAGGGAGTACCAAGTAGTTTCCCATCTTATTTCAATAGTGTTTTCCTTGTTTTGAGATGTTTGACTACCAAGGAAAGATAAAATTGGAGCGAGCTCAGGTGTTCAATTGGCAGCACTCATTGTAAGGGTGACATTGGGGTGACTGCTTCCTGCCATTAGAGATCTGGAAAATTATAGAAGTGATGATGCTATACAGACTAATGGGAGATTCCATTAGTGTCTAGACTCATGGTTGTGGCCCAGCAGCAGTTCCAAACACTATCTGTAAATGGCTGCAAACTGTGGGGAGAACTTGGAACACAGAATTTGCTGAATCAGTGCATTGCTCCAGCAAGTCCTGCCTGCACGTTGGCAAACATCTGATGCTTCAGAAGAAGGTGAAAGAGATGACAATAGAAATGAAGAAGCGAATGACAATCCATAGCCAGTTTAACACTGTAAATCCTCTAGTCCTACACTACCTAGACTTTGTCCATCCAAAGCCTGCATTGATAACGTGCCGTGAGCCTGGTGACCTCATGTAATGTTCATGCAATAGAACAGATTGCAGCTGCTATCGACTTTTACAGGGAGGCCTGTCAACTGAACACTTTCCAGTATCCTGTGCTCTATCTTGAACCACACAACTCAAATTGAGGAGCAGTATTTTAAGGTGGTATCAGCACCTCCCCATGAAAGAGGAATGCCATTCAGTTACATTAAGGAACTGCAGGGCCATCCCATCTGTCTTTGTTTTATGACCAGTAACTACCATAGCATCTTTTGGTCAAGTTGGTAGAGGAGGACTGTGAAGGGGCCCACTCATTGCAGGTGTGCATCCTTGGGGCTGGGGCTGGGGCTGGGAATTAGCTCTCACCACATCTGGCATCCCTTTGCGCTGGTTGCTCATGCTGTGGCCCCTCTCTCTGTGACTCAGGGTGCTTGCTTTTCATGACTCAGCCCTCTGGCCAAGTCACTATGTCATCCCTTCCTTTTAGGGTAAAAAAGTCCCAGTGGACAAGTTGTCCAAATGCTGCATCAGTCCCCCATTCCACATCTCCAGGGCCTGTACCACTTTCCCAGTGGCTAGTAGGGGAAGCCAAGCCCACTCACTACTCTGGGTTCCAGCCCAAGGATCCCTATGACTAGCAACCTAGGTCTGCTCAGTCTCAGACCCTGTTCCCTCTGCTCCTTCCTACGCCCCAATCCATGTCCTTCCCTATCTCTAGGTTTACCACTGAAGCTTCCTCTGCTCTCCATGGCTACTTCACCCCTCTAGGACTTTTGCAAGACTCCCTAGTCCAGGGCAGGACCTCAGGGTTTACTCTTCCTCTGGATCTCCTCCTTGTCTCTGGCCAACTCCTTTTTCCTCTAAGGGAGTGACTGCAGCCTGCCTCCCTGCAGCCTCTTCCTTGGCTTTGTGGTGTAGCAGACTTGCTTCCTAAGAAAACTTAGAGAAGTTAAAGTAACAAAATTTTCCTTGCAACATCTATCAAGAAAAGAAGGAAAATGGGCCCCAATAATAAAAAACTCTTCTGCAATTTGTTAAGTGCAAGACTAAGTCATTAAAAAAGATACAAAGTTTATTTGGATCTCCTGCTTTTTTGTGCTTCTGCCTCTATCCTTACTGATGAAGTGGGCATTCACCCACAAAAGCTTATGCTCCAATACTTCTGTTAGTCTTAAAGGTGCCACAGGACCCTCTGTTGCTTTATCCTTACAATGTGGTCAATTGCACTCCTACCTCTTCTGAACCAGTTTGCATTCCATCCAAACCTATTTCTTTGTAGATGTGCTACCAATTCTTCCATTACATTCTTTCCATGGTTGTACCTAAATATGCCATGAGGGCAATTGGTCTGTATGTCTAGGGTCTGAAGCGCAACTTACCTGGTTTCCTCATTGGGACAATAATCACATATTTCCAGTCCTTTGATATTTTACCTTTTTGCCACATGTTGTATAAATTTTAGTATCACCCTCAAGCTTGCTTAATTTAGGGGCTTAAGCATTTCAACGGTTATTTCATCCTTGCCTGGTGATCTGCTTTTGCTCCTTATTATCGCTTTTTGGAGTTCTCTCATATTAAAGTTTTGATTTAAAATAATATCCACATCTTTCTCCCACCTCTTCAGCATCTCATAACTATCCTTAATGAATGTTCTTTTCCTCTCCCTAATTTCTATCCTCTGATCCTCATCATTACTGACTTTTTGTAATATGGTGGACAGAATTTCCACTTTTTCTTTACTGGAGCTTATTACTCCATACCCTGCAAATCCAAGGCTTGGTATTATGTGGCTTTGACTCTTTATTCAATTCATTTTCCTAAGTTGTTGATGATACCAATACAGCAGAGGTATTTTAGTTACTGTCTCCTGGTATGTTCTCCAGCTCTCTTTTTTGCCTTTTTTTATAGCCCTCTGTTCAATTTTCTTACTTTAATATTTCATTCAGTCCTCACTATTTAAGGAATTTTTTGATGTCTTGTTTGCCTTATTCCTTTCCTTAATTACCATTTCACATTCCTTGTTGCACCATGGAACACTTTCCCTATCTTTAAGTACTGTTGGTATCCTAGGAATAGCTATGTAGGCTGTCTTTATGATTCTCTTAGTAACATTACTACATAATTCCTCAATATTTTCATCTATACTTTGCTCATTCACATACACCTCTACCCTGATATAACGCGGTCCTCGGGAGCCATAAAATCTTACCGCGTTATAGGTGAAACCGCATTATATTGAACTTGCTTTGGTCTCAAGCATCTCCATTATTAATAGTCAGCAAATAGCCCTGCCCCTATCCGACCCCCACCTACTTCCCGCCCCCTAACTCCCCCCGTCCCTAATCACCCCCAGGACTCCCACGCTGAGCCACGCGCCGCACTGGGACAGGCGCTAGGACTCGGGGAGGCGGTGCACAGAAGCGCTCACACCTGCTCGACCACATCAGCTGGGGCAAGCCCCACAGGGGTGGGGCAGGAGGAACTGGTCCGGCAGCCGCTGCCCTGTCCACGGAGCGCGCCCAGCCCGGTGCAGCGGCTGAGCCCGCGAGGGGGAGCAGGGCTGGCAGCCTCGCCCAAGGTGCCCACGTGCACCTGGTCCCCGCCCCGTACCCACGCGGTGCCGGGGTAGGGTGAGCCATCGGCGGGTGGCTCCTGCCATGCGTGCCCGCGCTCAGCCCATCTCTCCTCCTCCACAGAGCCCCACACAGCCTGTCTCCAGTGAGGACCCCGCAGCCAGCTGCCCGCCGGGGCGCATGGAGTCCCTGACTGCGGGCAGGTAGTGCGGCGCTATGGACCCGGAGAGCCCGCCCGGCACTGCTGTGAGCAGGGTGCAGCCTGCCAGCCGGGCCCGCTGTGTGCTGAGCCCTCCAGCGCCGGGACAGGGGCACCTGCATGGCGCCGTCTAGGATGGGCACCTCTCCGTGCCCTGGATCCGCAACTTCCCCGCGTGGACCAGTCTTTCCCAACTTCTCGGCGCCTGCTGGAGCCAGTGTGACATTCCCTGGCACTGCAGCTCCCCTCCTCGGGCTGTGGCTCCCTGTCCCCTGACCGCCCCCCGAGACCCTCTGCCCCTTATCCAACCCCTCGGCCCCAGCCCGGCACCCTTAACACGCCGCTCAGAGCAGCGTGTTGGAGCCAGACACGCTGATCTGCCGGAGTGCGCAGCCCCGCCCCCCAGAGTGCTGCTTTACCACATTATATCCGAATTCGTGTTATATCGGGTCGCGTTATATCGGGGTAGAGGTGTATTCCTGACTTTTGTTTCTAAAGAGTTTCCAATTTTCTTATTTTAGATTCCAAGTGGGGATATTATCCTTGTCTTCAGTATTTCCTTTTCCTTGATGTGTAATTAATGTCAGGAAGTGGTCGCTACCTGTTCCCTCCTCTCTGTAAATATGTCAGCTGCATTTACTTGCTATTGTGCTAGAAGCTATTCCCAGATCCAGGCATGAGAAGCTTCCGTCAGCCATATTGAACCTGGTAGGTGATCCATCAGTTAATATTACTACATTATTCTCTTCAAAGAATGGCTCCAAATATTTTCCATTTTTATCATTTGTCTTACTTCCCCATAATCTGTTGTGGCTATTCAGATCACTACAAATAAACGAACGGGCATGTAAGAGCTGCAGTTAATTATGCCAGGTTCATAGCCTCTAGTTTCTTGCATGGGTTATAGACATTAGAAAGCCGTAGATATGCAAAATTGTTTTATATTGGTATCCCAATAGCATATATTTGATATTTAGCTTTTTTTCCCCCCTAAACCTCTACTTCCAGGCAGCTCACATTATCCTTAATGAAGGTAGAGGCACCTCAACATGGGCTTTCCTATTTCTCTATCATGTCTATATATGCCATATCCTGGGATTTTATAGTCTAGTTTTTCTATTAGCCAAGCCTCTTGTATGCATATTATATCAAGCTTTGTTTTCATATCAATAATATTTTTTCTTTAATTCTTGCCCATGTGCTACTAAGCTATAGGCATTCCAGCTGAAAATAGTCACCCCCATGCTTTTTACCTTCAATATTTCCTTCACTTTGGTTGCTAGCTCATAGGTACTTTTCAGCAGCTTTAATTATAATTCTCATTTTCTCTCCTGTTTGAGACATACAATTTATTACTTCAATCATAAATGCAATGAATCTCTGTTTATGTAAGTAGTATGTCATCTCCTTTTACCTGGCTGTCACTCATTCCTTCCTTCCTTCCTTCCTTCCTATTAATTTATTGCTGGCTATTCCCTTTCCCCTTATCAGGTTCTCTTCCCCCCCCCCCTTTCCCTTATAGATGAGTAGCTTCTGCATATGAGATGTTATTAGTAATTTTGGTTTTTTGGTCATTGTCTAGCTTGCTTTGCCTCAATACATCTTCCATAGGCGAAGCTGTTTTTTTCTCCACAGTTGCAACATTCTGTTTGGTCCTACCTCACAATTATCGTAGGAATGTTTACCTCCATGCTTAGTGCACCATATTTTCCCCTTGCAGTTATTTGCTACCTGACCAAATCTTTGGCATCTCACAGAAGGAGCAGGAGGATTATAGGGCTTAATCCAGAATATTTAATACCCTAACATTACTTTGTCTGGTAGCATCTGCCCCTTAAATGTAACCAGCACAGCTGTCCAGGGCTTGCTATCATTGCCTAGTCTGCTAAATTAGTCTCTTCACCTATTCCTTGTTGACATTTCAACTGGCACACCATATACTACCCCTCTTGTTCCTGTGAGGAATTTGGGTAGCTAACACCTTAGTTGTGGCTTTTTTGTTTTGTTTTTTACCTAACACCTTTGTCTTAAGGAGCTTCCCTAGTTGGCCTTTGTTTTTACATTCTACTAACTAGTCTCCTCCAGATAGTTTCTTAGCTCTTACTAGATCTCCAGCACTTCTACTGATCCACTCAGCAATCCTCAGGGAGTTGATATCCCCTATCTTTATGTCCTTACCTAAGGATTTTACTATTCTGTAATTTTCCCCATTTCCCTTTCCTGCATTCTTATTTCCTGGTCCTTCTGGTTTTTAGAGAATCTACCCTCTTCTTATCTGCATCCAGTTTTCCACAATGCTTTCCCTGTCCTTGTTGCCTAGCCTGGTTTTAGTTTCATTTGTTATTGCTGCCATCTCATTCTGCCTAGCTAAAGCCTTAGCCAGCCTGCAAACCAACTGTCCCTTCCCACTCGCTCTTCCTAACTTTTATACTCCCATCCGACTCCTCCCACAGCCAGGCTGCATCTGTAACTAGTGCTTATTAAGCCCTCCATGTGCATCTTATAAGTTCAACTTGCCCCTTCTGTCCCACATTAATCTGCTCAGGGCCTGTGTGGGGTGGATACCCCATCACAAGGACAAATAGCTGTTAGAAAATCACAACTAATCCACAACCAGGAGAGAGAATGTGAGGCTGAAAATCATCCTAGGTAACCTTTGATTCACCTCACCACATTTTTTTTTAACCTTTCATACACAAACATGTTTGGCCCTCAGCTGTATAGTGTTGGGTTTAAATGACCTTTGCTCATGTGTGGCTAATACATTTAATTAAGAAAAATGCACACCTGGGTCTGTAGAACCCAAATACCCTTCTTCCCAAGCAAATGCTTTGCCCATAAATATACAGATGCAGCTGGACTACCTGAGGGCAATGAAGACTGCTATACATAATTCACATTTGTTCTCTTTTAGTTAAACCAAGGCTGTCTTTCAGGCCATGATGAGAGAGGGGGCCAGCCACACATGGGAGAAGACTGATGCAAGGATTTTTTTTTTAATAATCTTTAGGGGATTTTGAGTCTATTATACTCTTGTAGCACAAAACAGAATTTATGAGGAGAAGTTTCTAGCAGAACAAGCTCTCTAGTACTATATCTTAGTTGTTCAAATGGGTTTAAATTTCATTTCGTTCAGATGATGATACCGCTCATCCATAGCAAAATTCAGCAATGGTGTGAGTTTTCTTTTTGTGGTAGCTATAAATCAAACCTATTCTGATTGATAAGGATTTCTAATACTTGTGTGTCTTACTAGGAAAGTCAGAAGATTTTTATTTAAAAGTCTGATTTGGGGCATTAAACAAAAAACAAACTCTGCACTAAGTCACATCTGAGAAACAAAATATTAAAACATACTTTACTTCTTATGTTTCATAAATTACTTCTGTACTTTCCTTGTGGGGCTAAACTTACAGAGAAATGTAGAAAGATTAATCTTGCAAGGCTCTCCTCTTGTAAAATAAATGTTTAGCACAAGCAAAAATACCACCAAATCTCAAGGGTACATGTTCAAATTACTTTGTAACATCCACATTCCCCCTCTTTTATCCAGAGATGGTCTGATTTTCAAAGTGCTGACCATCCACAAGTTCCACTGAAGTCAATGAGAGCTGTAAGTGCTCAGTACCTTTGAAAACCCTTTGTCTCAGGGCCTTATTTAAGTGAGGTGCTGAGCAATCTCAGCTCTCATTTGAAAATATGGCCTTCCTGACCTGATTTTTAGTCAGACACCTGGAGGAACACACCTCTGCCGGTCTGAAACATCTTCTAGGTGCACTTGTACAAACTCTGCTTTGATATAGTATCTGGTGATAATCCATAATGCCTGTGCATTTCAGATGAGAATGGAGCTCTTGGCCTTTAAATGAAACTGGAACTTTGCTCTATTTGTAAGTGACTTCCTCTTTTCCAGCCAGTTGGCAACCAGTATTTCTAAAGCCCTCTTATTTCTCTAAGAGTATTTAATCATGTGGCTCCTCTGGGGTCCATTCTCCCTCCCTTATAAGCATATAGCTTTGAATTGTGTTGTACTATTGAGGTGCCTGTCTTCCCCAAATTTGGTATACTGCCATCTGGGGACGAGATCATACTGCTCCGAAGATGGCACCAGTGCACCAAAGGGTGCCGTTACAATGGGCTGCCGCTATTGGTTCCAGACCACAGTTACTACAGAGTAAGAGTTCACCATTATGCTGCAGTAGTTCAGAACCTGCACAGATACGTGCTACCTTATCTTATTTTCACAGCTCTCCAGGGCTGTGCCCTGATCTGTACTGACAGCTTAGTTACTTGGTGGGTCCCATTAGGATAAACACCTCTTGATTGCTAACCTGTTAGCCATCAAGGGAAGAGAAACGGAGCAACCCCCACCCCCTCTGCTTTTTCTTGGTACTTGTTCAAGTAATTGTTAAAACCAGCTGATAGGGGTTTATTTACCATTTGGGGGAGGAATGCCTCCACATATGTATAGTGTTAAGTGCTTATTGTGTAGTGTATGTATTCATATAATTAATACATACTCTGTAGATGAGGCTACAGTTGCATGCATAAGGAGAAGAGTAATAGGATTTATATTAGGGTTTCCTTGTTGGCTGCTGGATGTTACTTGTCCTTCTCATGGAGTCTCTTCTGGTTTAGCCTTACAAAATAAAACTTGAATTAACGAAAAAAAAAGGAGTAACTACTAATTGCAAAAATAAATTATATTCAATTAACACTTGCTGCTAGGGTGGCAGTAAAGGACTGATGGCTTCTTCTTGAGCCTAGGAACAAATTGAATCTCCCCATCATCTTGTAACTTGTCCCAAAGTTACCCCTGAATGAGAGCTTCTGGGTAACAGTGGATGCTTTTTCCAAACACCTGGGCTAGCTTCAGTTTAATCTTTCCTGATTAATACCATAGAAAGGAGTAGGGTGCTGTTGTCACAGGATTCTTTAATTTTGCATTAATTGTTGTTATCCCTCAGGGTATTATAAGTAGAGTTAGGCCCAACCCACAAAATACAGATCCAGATCTGGTAATGAGTGTCTCATGTTTGGATCTGGTTTGGTTCAAACCTGTTTCCATCTGAGGATACATGTACTGCAGTTGGGAGGGGTGATTCCCAGCTCAGATAGACATACACATGCTAGCTCTGCTCAAGTTAGTGTGCTAAAATAGTAGCATGGCCTTGACAGCACAGGCAATGGCTTGAGCGCCCAAGTATGTACGTAGGGGATCGGGCGGGATTGTACTTGGGCGGCTAACCAGAGCAACCAACTGTGCCACCATGACTATGCTGTTATTTTTGTGCACAGAATCAGACGTAGCTGCAGCACAGACATAGTGTCTCAGGCTTGCTACAACATGGATGCCATGGATGCTTAGCTAGGAGTTTTCTCACCCGTTCCACTCATGTAACAATACTCAGCGTACATTTACGATAGATGTCACAATCTGGCTAGACCCCCGGCTGACTGTGTCTTGTCAAGATGATTTGAGCTATGAGAAAAATGGCAATCTCAGGAGGCAGGGTTTCATGTGAATTATTTTTCACTTTTTGCTTTGTGTGGTTTCCAACCGTTAGGTTCTGGGAAAACTCCCAAGCAAAACTCAGCCCAAGACACTTCCATGTGTAACCATAAATCAACCCTAACTCAGCTCAACTTGGCCAGGGACTGTTTGATTCTCTAATCCCCGTGAATCCGACATGATATTTTAGGTTTGTAACAAGGTCTGGAAGGAGGTGAGTTTGGTCCAGTTTGAAATCGTGTTCCAAATATTTTGCACAACTGGAGTAATGACAGGCGCCAGCCCACTGCCTGCGAGAGACAGCCATTCAGTCAGCTGAACGGTTGTCCCACCCCTCGTGTCTCTCATCCAGAAGTTACGGACAGAAACTCAGTTGGTGTAAAACAGCAGAACTCCATTGACTTCAGTGGAGCTACACCAGCTTAGACTATCTTGGGGCCTGGCTCAATAATGGCTAAGAACAAAGAGGAAGAACTGTGCAGGTGATTAGAAAAATAATAGATTTTAGTTGGTTGTAAACAAAATTAAAAATGAATATCTTTACTATTTTAAACCTTGGCACCAAGTACCCAAAGTTCCCAGTGAATCCAATACTTGCCGGATCAGACCCCAGTGTTCATCCCTATCAGTTTTAGTCCAATGCTCTCTACTGTGATATGTAAGTGAAATATTGAGATCATAGATAAACATGCTTATTTTTCTGTTAATCCAGCTGCTGTTGATTCATCTGTACCAAAGAGTTTGCATACTAGCATTAAATGTGAGTATGGTTTTGTTTTCCTTTCCAAATATGTCTGGCTTCATTTGTTTGGTTTAGAAATATTTGTCTTGGATAATCTCGTTTTGTTGTGCTATGTTGGTGCTGTTCTGAAAAGGCACATGTATAACTAAAGTTTGCATCATTCGAAGTGTGGTCAAGATAACAAAGTAACCGCGTCTACTGTGCGATGCACGTTTGTGCTGATATGGGCTAAATCCCAGGCCCTGGAACTTGGTATTCACTGTTTATTTGGGATATAAATCTCATCACAACCCAGAAATTCTAGTTCATATACATAGAACTGATATTCACCAGCCTTTTGCATTCCTTGCTAATCAACACTGGCCATAAGGTAGACAATGTTTTACTGCTCATGAAGCTGCAAAGAATATCTGGGTAGATGCAGGCTGTGATTATTTAGTGATATCATTAAAGCAGAGGAGCATTGCACTAGATCCTAATGCCATCTGTTGGCTGAAACATGAAGTATCATTGGAGTTGGGTGTGCAGGGAAATCCTTTCTTAACCTTTCTCTCCCAAAATGTAAAGAGCCTGGTGGCACATGGAGAGCAGTAAATTCATCTCCTTCCCATGGACACAGCATCCCTTTGGCATGCAGACAGGTTCCTTCATTCCCCACCCCTGTGAGGCATTCCTCTGCTTCTCTATGGGATGGCTGTATAGCTAGTAACATGTACTTCCTTTATACAGAGAGGTGCAATATCTTTTCAAATAAAAAAATCAGGAAAAATGGAAAGTTTCTATTGTCCACAGTGGAATCATAGCTCCATATTATGATTATTTAGATACCTAAACTAGGACATCACAGAGTATAACAAACTTGGAAGCCAAGAAACTCATGGCTAAGGCTATGGTAGAGCATAGACATTACAGCTATGTTCACCCTAGATCACAGATGGACCCTACATCTTTAGGGGGCTCAGACTAGCAGATTACGTGTGTTCTTCAACACAGAAACACAAGAGGACAACTTAAGGGTCATAACAGCAGAAAATTTAGATTTTTCATTCTTATTTTGGGGGGGTGGAATAACTCCTCCTAATTAACAATGTTAATATTTCTTCTGTGCATTTCATTTATTTTGTTCTTTTTATGTTTTTTCCATTAACCATTTTATGAAACTAGTTCTACAGTAATGGAGCAAAATACTGTAGAAGCCCCACTGTAAGCTTAGTATTTAGGGGAAAAAACATATACAGACACACAAACCTCATTGATTCAGAAATATCAGGAGGACAGAATTTATTCAACCTATGACGTATACAATAGGGAATGTTTCAGATAAAGTGATGTGTATGGATGGAACAGTACCTACATTTCTATAACAGGTGTATTCGTTTTATATAGATATACGGTATTATACTATGTACTGTTTGCATTACAGTATACCTAGAGGCCCCACTGCAATCCATTTGTACTAGGCACTGAACATACATGAAGTAAGACCCAATCCTCGTCCTAAAGATCTTAGTCTACATAGAAAGGTAGGCAGAGGATGGGATAAAGGAAGCATTATCTCCATTTTACAGATGGGGAATGGAGGCACAGAGAGTGTAAGTGACTTGCTCAGGATCACACAAGGAATATAAGGCAGAGCAGGGGAACTGAACACAGAATTCCAGAGTCTAATCCTGTGCCTGAATTACATGACCATAGTTAGATTTAATATCTCTGACCTTCTAGGAAATGCCAATGTATATAAATGTTGTCCAATGCTCTAAAATCTTTTTCTTTGATCTTGGCTAGTATTCTCCATACAACTGAACTGACATTTCCACTGGCAAGATTTTCTGCTTTCTCCACACCCATATTGGGTCACTATACACCTTCCCCCCCACCCCACCTCCTCAGGAGTTGGAGGGATCAATCCTTGCAGTCCCCTATGCACAGAGACTGCAATTTCACCTGATCATTATGTGCACTGCCCAAGGTTGTATGGGAAGGCTCCTTGTGTCCTACCCCAGCACAGCACAGCTGGAACTGGCGAACTAATCTAATCTACTTCACAGCCTCTGTTCCTTACTTGAGGAGAGCGCTGCTTAGAAAATGCTGCTGGAAGAGTGTAGGAACAAGAAAAGTCATTTGATTTTTCTCTCAAGACACCAATATTCTCTCCCTCATATACCAGGGCTACATCTCCTTCCCTTGTCTATTGATCGGGGGAAAGCTGAAATGCTCTCCGAAGAGTCATTTTTGTCATCAGAAGAAAATCTCTCCTTAAGTGGCACTTGTTTTTCTCCATCTTTTATCTTCCCATTAAAGGGATAGGTGACCAAAGACATACTTCTCTGGGTAGATAGTTCACCTCTTACACTTAGTTATGTAATACAAGGAAATGAACAACTCTGCCTTAACTTGCCAGTGTGTCCATAGCTTAAATCTCAAAGCAGAGCATTCTTCAAGTGTTACACAGGGGTCTAGCTGCACAACTCCCAGTATTGTAAGAAAATCCACTGGACAAAACTTTGTGCAGTACCCTGAAAATCTACCCCAACGTGTTTTGCTTAGTATAAAAATATTAATTGTGACTGTCTCTTCTGAGCTGGAGATCGAAGTCAAAAGAAACTCTGGACCTCACTGGTGCCCCATTTAATTAAACTCAATAACAAGGCTAACCAAGATACACTGATGTGCTAAAACTGTAACAAAAACCATCTTGGTTGTCACCAGGGAGTGAACCTGTGATCTCCAGAGCTAATAGCGTGACCCCTTATAGATTGAAGTAGAGCACTAGGACTTCTAGGTGGGAGCTGTACTCGATTCATATCCCTTGTGGATCAAGCACAGAGGGGGACACGTAACATACACTGAGCAGTGGGTTACAATAGGATCACAGCAGAGATGGAAGAGCTCCATTTCTCCAATTTCCACCCCAAGTAACTGAGGTGGGCACTGTGAATTGCACAGGGGGAAGTGATGGAGGCATCCTCCCTCCATCCCGGCCTACAGAGCTCTCTGTGGAGGCTTCTCCAGGCAAATGGCTCAATGGCTTCTATGCCCCTAGTGCTGCTCCTCCATTCAGGGATGGGGGAAAGGGGAAAAATCAAAGAATCCCCCAAACAGCTAATTCTCTGGCACCACCTTTCTGTGTTCAGCCCTCAGGGTTCCCCCCCAGATCTGTGATCCAACTGGGCAGAAGGTTCATATCCCCATGTGATCCACCCATGTCCTCCTGTCCCCCTTGCCAGCACAATAGGGTTGAAGTGGTGTGGAGAGCCCATTGTAGGCTCTATGCACTGAGGTGAATGTTGCCCTAAATGTGTAGAAATGAGTCTGATTTTTTCAGAGGTGCTGAGCACCCACCACTGAAGCTGAAGTCAATGGGCGGCTGCATTTGCAAGCTGGCCCCAAGGTATCTTTGCCTTTTATTTATCAATAATGTAGTAGGCAGATGTAAATGGCCATTGTTCTTTAATACTTACCTTTACCGAAAGGCACTAGATGCCCAGCCAGTCCTCTTTCTGACAGATGAACCCCAGAAATGACTGTTTCCTGTGCCACAAAGGTTTGTAAGCACCAATGGAAAAAATCACAATATATCAAGAGTGTCATATCCACAGGTAAGAAGTCAAAGTGAAGTGACCCATGGGAACTGATGTACTCATTTATTTTCCTCTAAAGCTTCAAATAGGACACTAACACAATGGAACTACAGTCACAGCTAATGTGGTTGATGTGCAAGTCATTCCTGAAGTATACAATGACTTAATGGCTGCAAAAATAGGCCTCTGCTTACCATTTTGCTTGCATTTTGAAAAGTACTGAATAAACAGGGGATGTTTTGCCAGGCTATTAGAGTGATATGAGGACACAGCTAATTTTCTCCCTGGTAGAATATTAGAGTGTGTTCTTTTCATTTAAAAAATTGAGAAAACTTTCCCCCTATTAATGATGTTACTGTTTAATAAGTGTGGCGTCCCTTTAAATCCACACAGGTTACCATACTGGGCAAGGGCTTTGATAAACACAGACTCTGGTATCACAACAATCATTCTTCATGATTTCTTACCTTGTCTTAATCCACATGCTCCTGTAAGTGCAGGTCATGCGTTTGGAAAGCGCCTGTAAATACAGGTCATGCATTTGGCCTGCAAGAAGAAAATTCAGGTCATTCAACAGCGAACCCAAAGAGCTGCTGAGATAAATTTAAATCCAGATCCTGAGACAATGGCACAAATACTGTATGCCAATCCTTTGTTTCTTTCAATGAAGAATAAATACACCACAAACATCTATCTTGTAAGTAGTTAGCTCCTTTGATGACGGTCTGAAAATGCACTGTTTTACAAGATGTTTATACTTTCACTGATTAAGGCATATATAGGCAGGGCAGGTGCTAAGATGTCCAGTTTGTAGGACTTTCTTCTGGAAGCCTTCAGATAGACCTTGGATTTAAAATTGCTTTTTTCTCCTTACAATCATTTGCCTTTACTATGTTCACATTTACATAGCCACGTGCTCTAGAGTAGCTAGGGGTATGGTGAGAATTAGCTGTATGTACTTCAAGAAGGGGAACTCATTTCCCACACACTGTGTTGAAACACTCTTCTTATGGGCCTTTGAATCTGGTTAAGAACTTGAATTAGATGCAGTCTCGGCATAGTGCACAAATGACAGCGTACTAGCGCGTGTTCCTAAATAAGGACTCTGTTTTACATCGATCTGCCACCATTGAAATTTGATAGCACCAGAACCCTGCATTACTGTCTGTGCTTTTTGTTTGTCATAATTTTAGAACATAAAATATGAATAGAATGGCATACAAAATATAGTGTCCATGCATTTTCCGGTACATCAGATTTTAATATATTTTCAGCACAAGCTTGTTATGGCTTTTCTGACTCATTTATGTTATACAGTCTGAGCCCGCCAACAAAAAGGGAAATGGTTATGTACAGTAGGGACCTTAATACATAACTTAATAGTGCAGAAGAAAACCAATGTCATACAGAATTTTCCATTAGAAACAGCCTTTGATAAGAAATATGAGTGAACAAAAATAGACCTAAACGTTTTCACCTGGCAAACTTGTGAAGGTCAAACCAAATATTTTTCAAGGCATATTTTATATATGAAAAAAAGTTTTGCCACCTTTGGGTAGTTCCAGTATTTTTAAAAAAGTGGTTTACAGATTGTCTTAGTTCATGAGACCCTTTGATCCTAGGGCTATTGGGATCAAGGTATGCTTTTGTTGGAGAGTTTAATACTTTGGTACTAGGGCTGGGCAGCAAGTATCTGATTCTCAACCAGAATATTTTGCCCTTTGATCAGGGAAAGTCTTGAAAAGAGACTTCATAGTAGTTAGTGCATGGGCAGGACTATAGGTTTTAATACTGCATCTTTAATAATGGGATTCTTATGCTGAACGCTACCAGTTTCACACATAGTGAAACAGGTCATCAGCAAACTGCTTCATTGGTGGGTGGATGTGTAAAATAAATAAAACTGTACCCAATACATGTGGAGATGCTGTGGGTTGGTCTCTAAGATAGGAGCAAGACTAATAAGGGTGGTCTCTTGTATTGGCTATGGAATGATAACTAACTCCGGTCAAACAATAATGAGGCTTGTATGCTTCAAACTAGTAATGGCCACCATTCAAAACTTCTGTTGATGTTCTACAGTCTGATGGCAAATGCTGCAGGGAGAAGGATAGTGGCACTGGGAGGATCTATGAGCTATCTTAGCTGCACAACACATGGTTGGGTCCAAGTCTTCATCATATTGGTGAGATTGTTGCTCTTGCTATTAGAATGGGGAGCAAGTGCCCAGCACTCAACTCTCCTCAAAGGATGGGGGGGAAGGGTCTATCAGCCTCATGGCTGAGAAGTAGAAGCATCTGCTGCAGCCACATCAGGGTCTAGCAGAATGTGAGACACGGTTCATAATCTGTGGTCTCACAAATAAGCATCGCTGTTGCAGATAAAAGGAAGGAGAGGTACTTTCAAAAGCCACGGAAGTGGCAGGACCTCTGAAAACACACGTGATTTCATGGCCATCCCAATGGCCTGGCTGCTGCGCTGAAAATGCCTGCTCAGGAGGAATTTTGGGTTTCCCACTGTCAGAATCAGTGGAAACCAGGTTTGCGACAAAGGTGGTGCACTCACTCTGTGAGGAAAAGGCATTGGGTGCACTCCTTTCAAGACCACGTCAGAAACTAAGTTTGAGAGCTACCTTGGAGGAAGCCAAACATCCTACACCTTCCTCTGAAAATAATGGGGTATAATAATCATGTATTAATTGCAAATAAGAATTATGGTATCAAAAGAAGTGTCCGAGTAAAAACAAATTCTTCAAGAAACATTAACATTTTTTATCATTACACACAGTGGGCCTGATTCTGCTTTCAGTGCAGTGTAAATCTGGAGTGACTTCACTGAAATCAGGGAGCCAGATCCTCATTTAGTGTAAATTGACATAGCTCAACTTGACTTCATTGAATTACTGTAAATCTTGATGGAGTTATGCCAGTTTACACCAGCTGACACTCTGGCCCAATGGAGTTAAACTGGTCTAAAATTTGTATAAGTGAAGTGAGAATCAGGTCCAGTGTGAATGTATTTTATATACATATATATAACTCCGCTTCTAGGTGCCAGTGTAGCAACAAGGGCTGGGTTCAGTCTGTTAGCTCTGACTTAAACAGTTAAAAGGAAATATTTCAAATAAATACAAAATTGCAATATCTTTCCACAAGAGAGCTGCAGCCTATGTGGGCAATCTATATTCATCAATTACATAAATAGAGCCTTTTCCCTGTAGGTTGTAGGAGTATTAGTCACCATAAATCTAGGAAAATTTGATGGATTATTCAGCAATCTGTGAGAATTAACTTGTTTATACACATACACTCACCCCCACACACACCCATTAATGCTCTATAAAATTTGTAGTGCAGGTGTTTTAATAATTCTTTAATTTTATGAGTTATGAAAACAGTTGTGCATGTGTGACAAAGACAAAGAGTTCTAATGAAGTGAGTGAGATTACAACCACAGGTCTGAGTTTAATGTGCTATATTATATTCAAATATCTATGACAGATTAATCAACTCAACTGGTTCTTTTTCCTGCAGGTTTCACAGTAATGCCTAGAAGCTCCAGCTGAGATGAGGGCCCCATTGTGCTAGATGCTGCACCTATACATTGGCAGAGGCAATCTCAGAGGGTTTACTGCCTAAAAAGACATGACACAGAGTGGGGGGAAAGGAAATCTTATCCCCATTTAACAGATGAGGAACTGAGACACAAGGAGGTTAATTAACTTGCCTAAGGTCACCCTGGAAGACTAGGGTTGAGATAGGAATTGAACTCAGATCTTTTGACTTGGACACCAGTGCCTTCACCACAAAACCATCCTTCCTCTCACAGTGAGCCAATATAGCGATAGTTGAGAGTGTATGTAACGATATACATTTATTTAATCTCGGTTGAGAAATGACACTACTAGTACCATTTCAGCACACAGAGAGCAAGAACGCTACCACAAGCATTGTGTATTGAGTCTGTTTTAATTGGACTTCTCTATGCCATTGTCAAAGCAAAGAAAACTTCAGCAAACTTTCTGCACTTAACAGAATTGAAAGAAATCACATGTGCTTATGGTACTGCAGCTTTTAGAATTCCATTTTTTGCAGTATACCAGTTGCATGCTAATGGATCTTGGGTTGCTTTTTATCCCCATCTCCTTTTGGTTTGGGCTTATCAAACGTTTCAGAAAAAGCAGACATTGGACATGGAAAGATATGCTTGTCAAGAACACCCAGAATCCACTCCTTCTTATTAGTTTTCAGGTAAACTAAATATTATTTCTGTATATTCTATCATCATCATGTAGTTTGATAGTTAACTTATTCTCATGGAATAACAGTGCAGCCAAATTTGTTATTTCAGGGCATGTATATTCAGATATAAATAAATATGTTCAGAAACCAAGGAAATTTGAGAAAACAGTGAGTATTTTCATCTCCTAAGGCCAGCAATGACTGGCACCGCTCAACTAGAGTAAGGAGTTATTTCCAGAAGTAGAGATACGCATTTACATTGCATACGGATGGACGCAGGACTGGTTGACTCTGGGAATTGGTAAAACAAAAACATGAAAGCATCATTTGATATCCCAGCTTTGTGATATGAAATTTTGTTTGCAAGAATAATCAGGAATGGTTCTTGATTTTTTGATCAGTACAGGGCACAAGGCAAAACTGGCAACTGAGCTGGGCCGGCTCTAGGCACCAGCAAAACAAGCTGGTGCTTGGGGCGGCACATTTTTAAGGGAGGCATGGCCGGCGCCAGAATGCCGCCCCTGCCACCCCTAAAAATGTGCCCCAGCCGCCCTAGCTCACCTCCGCTGCTGCCGCCGCTCGCGCACCACGGCACGCAAAACAGCTGATTCACGCGCCACTGCTCCCCCTCCCTCCCAGGCTCTCAAACCTGGGAGGGAGGGGGAGATCCCGAGCAGCCGTGGCGCATGAAACAGCTGATTCGCGCGCCACTACTCCCCCTCCCTCCCAGGCTCTCAAACCTGGTAGGGAGGGGGAGATCCCGAGCCACCGCGGTGCGCGAAACAGCTGATTCGCGTGCCGCTGCTCCCCCTCCCTCCCAGGCTCTCTGAGTGGCCGCGGCGCGCACTCCGCTTCTCCCCCTCCCTCCTAGGCTTGAGAGCCTGGGGGGAGGAGGCAGGGCTGGGGATTTGGGGAAGGGGCGGAGTTGAGGCGGGGCCGGGGGGTGGGGTAAGAAAAAAACGGGGCGGGGGGCGGCCAACATTGATTTTGCTTGGGGCGGCAAAAATCCTAGAGCCGGCCCTGCAACTGAGGACCCCCTCCCCTCACACCAGCCCCTTTTCAAGGAATACAGGGAGATGTTCAAAATGGCTGTAAGAGATTTTACCAGTTTCTTACTGTTTAGGAGGCTAGAAATATGATGAAAACAAAACCTGTTGTGCCAAATTCACCGCTGTGTTAGACCAGTTCCAGGTCTGTGATTTCCATAGATTTACACTATTCTTCCCATGAAAGAAACAAGACAACTATGGTTTGGGATATAGATTTTACAGGTTTTTTTAAAAAATTCTTTGGCATTGACAATGGTTATATGGAACAGTAGAGACAGAAAGATGATCCTAGTGTCCTTTGAAAATTCTTGCTTATGAGCAGTGTAACCTAAATAGCTTGAGCAGTTGGGCTTGATAAGATAGTAGATAACACTCAAAGAGCACATTACTGCATAATCTGAAGAGAACTGGTGCGTGTTGTGTTTGAAAAAAGTAATAACAGGCTAGAAGTAAAAATGGCTTCCACTTTTAACTCTTCCATTGATCAATTTAATAGTGATCTATGGTGGCATGGTAGGCAGTGCTACCACATTTGAGTTGGAGGGGGTGAATCACTGGATTCTCACCAGCCCCAGGGACTTTGGTAGACAATCACCAAGGTGACTTCGTCCTCCTGCTAAGCCCCGAATCCCACAGCTCCAAATGTCACCAAGCCATTGCCTCGTAGGCCAGGATGACCTCCCCCAACCCTTTCTGTAGTGGTCAGAAGAAAACAAGGAAGCCGCAGAAAACGTAGTTCTAAAAAACCATCATCCACACCTAAAGTCTTTAGTCCCAGTTTCCTAAAAGTTCTCTTATCTGCCAGCCAAGTCCAAAGTCTCCTAGGGAGGCAGGCCCCAGCCTATGCCCTGCTCTTCCCAAATTCGATACCTTTTCCCTAAGGGGATTATCTCTCCTCCTGCCTCATTCCAGAACTGTTTTCCCTTTGGCACTCCTTCAGTCTTAAGTGTTGCCTCTCCTCCACCCCTCTCTTTCTAGAATGAGATGGGTCTGGCTTACATAGACCCCAGACCTCTACCCCTCCCAGCTGCCTCCGAGACAGTAGTTAATTGGAGTCAGCTGCTTGTGTTTTCTTTTCCTCCTCTTCTCCCCAGGAGACAGTTCACACTGTTGCATGGGAGGGGAGTACAAGAAAGCGGGGGGGAGTGCAAAGAGCATTGCACAGTGAATTGCGGGGGGAAGTATGGGTATGAGGGCTTTAACAGAACTGGAGCAATGGGATGTGGAGAAGGAGCACAGGGAGAGAAACAGATGGGGAGGCTCATTCAAAAGAAGAGAAAAGTTGGAGAGGGCACTGCTAGGAGGGCTTGTAGGAGAGTGAGCAAAGCAAGGGGGGCCCTTTGTGGGAGTTGTCAGCCAGCCTGGACACGCCAGCCATTTCCAAATGACTTTGTGCGAGTGAGGTGTGTAAGCAGCATCCTTGCTGGGTGGAAAAAAGAATCTGTTGACTGTTGGGGAAGAGGACTGGAAATGGCTAGAAAAGCCAGCCCAGGAGATTTTCCTGACTGGCATCTTTTGATATCAGACATTACTTTGAAGTGAGAGAAGTCGCAGTGCATCTCTGTAGTGGTGTGTCAGAGCCAAGGCGTTACACCTGGCCAAAGCACCACCAGCTTACTGCAGGAGTGGGTGAATAAGCAGAAGTGTTAAAATCTTTCTAAAGTAGATCCTACAAAAAGCAATATTTCTGTTTTCTCGTCGAAGAAATAGTTGATTTTTTTTAAAAAGCAGTTAGATGTTTAGAATCCAAAAGGCAATTTGGTGATAGGTTTCATTTTGGACATAGACTGCCTGAGAGTGGCTCTTTATAGTGGCTGAAGGGCTTTTGGTGCATTGAAAAAAGTGATAGCTATGAACAATAGCTAAAACTGGTGAAATCAGTTCTTCACTTCAGCCTTATAGCCTGGCTTCCAGGCTTGCAAGGACATGAGATCATAGCATCATCCTATTAAGAATATGGTGAGAATGCTAAATCCTATTCAGATCAATGGAAAGCAAAAGGATTATGTTCAGTAACTATCATTCAGAGTCTAATATCTTGAGCTTTTATCTGTGTTTGCACAGCAACCAGCACAATTAGTCCCCATTATATAATTTTTATTTTAATTATAATGTGTAGGCAGTTTGGTCTAGTCACAGTCAGGAAACATGAGTTCGGTTCCTGCCACAGACCTATTACATGACCTTGGGAGAGTCACTTCACCTCTGTGTGTTTCTGGTTTTTGTATGTTATTTCTCTTTTAGATCGTAAACTCCTCAGGGCAGGATCTGTCTCTTATTGTGGGTTTGTGAAGCACTTAGCACAATGTCGGTTAGAGCCCCTACGTGTTACTGTAATATAAATAACATTATAAAGAGACAGAGTTTTGTTACATATCACAACTCATTCAGATATATCCCTTTCATTTAGAAAACTAAAAACCAATGCTCATATGCCACATGGAAGACACATTTGAGGTGAAATCCTGGTTCCACTGAAGTCAATGGGAATTTTGTCATTGATGTCCTAGGATCAGGATTTCTCCCTCAATGTAGATTCAGTAGGAAGGTAACTTGATAGAGTAGCTATGGAGATAAAGTAGGCAAAAAGACGCAAGGTCAGCAGATGGTTACATACAGCTACATAAATAGGTCTTGCATGCAAGGCATAAGGAGAAAAGGGCTCAATGGTCTGTGGCATTTTAAACTCAAGATATCTTTGCTTTTGTACTTTTAAGGTGCAGAGTAAGCTGTTGTAGCGTAAGCTGTGTGCTTGTTTTCATAAACTGTAACAGAGTTCTCCTGATGTGCTCCCAAACGAGCAGCGGACTGGTGACAGGAAAAACAGGCTGCTCCACGTATGCCCCCTGCTTTGATTAATTAAGTTTCACACTAATAAGAAAACAGGGTTATGGATAATCAAATAAATCCATTAAGCTTACTTAAAGCTGCAGTGCTGGCAGTCACGACTTTCCACTGGTGGGCATTCATGCCAAATGTTAATGCACAATGCTGATGACCATACAGTATTAAATGCTGATGAACATCATTTTGAATGCATATGGTTTGTGACTGGAAAAATGTCTCCAGCGAATTAAGTATTTATAAAATTAAAGTTTGGTAAAACAACTTCCTGCTCCTGCTACATGTTACCTCCCCCTTCAACTTTTCACTACACCAAAGGACAAGGGTCTGTAATACCGGCAGGTGCTCTTTGTTTCCCACATTTCTAGTGGGAAATGAAAGGGGGGGGCGAGAGAGAGAGCACTCATGTGAAAGACAAACAATTGCCTAGCTTTGCAGGAAATGATAATATAACCGGCAGAAAAAGGAAGGAGAAAACATTTCCTAGGGCTGGAAATTATTGAATGTTTAGAGCAGAGGAACTGACAATGGTTTAGAGGGGGGGATTTTCCTTATTTCCCCCTTAAAAATAAATAGGCTAGGAAGGACTACATTTTTACTGGTACATGTGGATTTCACTATACACACACAAACCAGTGAAAAAATATTTCCATTGATGATGATCGAAATTTACAAATAGGCCAAGTAAGAAAAATGCTGCTTGAGAAACTGAGTTTGACTGAAGGCTGTTTACTTTGAATATTTTGACATATGTTGACAATTTGGGTTTTAACTGTTATAAAGATTTACTTTTTAGAATCTCAATGTCTACTGTCACTAACTGTGAAAATTTAGATTGATTAAAAAACTAAAAAAATGCTTAAAACCTATAATGTTCTGCAACCATGAAAATTTAAAAAGATAAAAATTGAAAAAAATGCTTAAAAATAAACATTGATATTATCCATCAAAATTATAAACAAAAAATCAAATTCTGCCAACCCTACAAATAAATGACAGAAGTAGCACATCAGGTAGGTGTTAATACAAAAATTGACATGGCATGTATGTCAGTTTGATTGCATAGATATCTAAAACCCTTGTCACTGGTGATCCTGAAAAAGATTGCAAACCTTGGACTGAAATAATTGACAAACACGTTTGTGTTTCAGCTAGTAATGTATCACTTCACATTAAGCTTCCTGAATGGTCATCAGAACAGGTCGCTGAGGAGCAGTGTTGATATACAAAGTATCAGGAAGTTGTTTACTGGACTTTGGACCATAACCACCTCCCGTTTAAATCAGTGGAGAGCCTTTCATTCAGTGGGAGTTGAATCAGACGTTTGGTGATTAATTATTGTGTCCGCTGATAGTTTTGAAAAGCTAAAAAGACCAGATAATATTAACGATGGGATTTTCAAAAGTACTCAGTGAAGGCTTAAATCTGCTCCCATTGACTTCAATGTTCATTTAATTCCCAATTCCTTCTAATATATGAGTTTTAAGGGTGGGATTTTCAAAGCACTCCATTTTGGCTTAACTCTGTTCCCCTCTATTTCTCCAAGCCCTTGTCCTTCGACCGCTTTGGACTGAGTGGAGAAGGAGACTAGAGAGTGCAGTTTCTATTCACTGTCCAGTGGGAAAATCTCCCCAGTGTAGATGGCTCATGCAAGGCTCTGGGCTGAATTTCACTCCAAATACAAAGGAGTGTGTTTTTTTGGTGAGCTCTGGGAAGTGACTGGGTGAACTTGCAGATGTCACCCTCCAAAGACAGAGGAGTTGCCATCTCTGTATGTAAGTGGGTGTCAAGAGACGGAAATATCACCATGGGGGGAGAGGGGGAAATAGTAATATTCTATCACTTGACCATTGCTTAGCCTTATAATAGTTCCTTTTGCATTCTCACATGTATAGATGGGGATCAGCAAAAAAAAGAAAGACTTATCAAAGCAGTTGAAAAATATAAGAAGGAACTTGTACGGATAGTTTCTGCCCCCAAATTTAACTGCAGGAGTGTTTCCATGGGACAGCAAAAGGTAAGCATATTTCTTGCCAGCTGTTATTGTAGGATCTGAATACATTTGCATTAAGATGGCATTGAAGTGCATGAAAAGCAGACACAAGATTTCTGTTAAATGGCTGTAGTCTGAAGGGTGTGTAGTGCAGTAGTAAATGCAGTTTTATTACCTATGGGTTTTTTACGTTTTAACCAACCAACTGTATTGTAATTGTTTAACACAGTTATTAAATCAAGGCTAATATTTGATTTAAATTTGCGGAACAAACTAAAAAAAAACACACCCAAAGCCCCTTTGCTACTCTCACGCTGAATAAAGCTAAACCATGAAGATTTGACATAAGCTTCAATACACTGCCTTAGTCATGTTTGATGATAGCTACAGCTTATGCCTACTGCAACCTACTCATCTCACTATTCTTATCCTTACTTGGCCTCCCCATTGACAAAATAGGTCTTCCTGAAACACGTTTGCTCATTTGAGCCAAGGTGTCTTAATGTACAACCCAGGAAAGATACTTAAGCTTCCTATCGGCGGCGGCAGTTCAGCGGCAGGTCCTTCGCTCCTAGAGGGAGTGAGGGACCTGCCACCCCCGAATTGCCGCAGGTGCCGCCCCTCTCCCTTGGCCGCCCCAAGCACCTGCTTGTTAAGCTGGTGCCTGGAGCCGGCCCTGCGTACACAGTGGCCAGCCCAACGGAGTTTCATGACCTGTGCCTCTATACTGCTGATCTGGGCTGCAGAGAGAACGCTGATGTCAGTGTGTCGGTCTTCCCAGCTGATCCTGAGAATCCCCCTGAGGCAGCACTGTTGGAACCACTCCAGCCACTTGAGATGTCATCTGTAGGTTACCCAGGTCTCACACCCATGGAGAAGGGTGGGGATGACAACTGCCTTGTAAACCAAGATCTTGGTGCCTGTTTGCAGATCCCTATCGTTGAAGACTTGTTTGAGTAGTCTTCCAAAGGATGTGCTGGCACAGCGGATCCTGTATTCAATTTCAGTGTCAATGCTGGCTCTTTGGGAGAGGTGGCTGCCAAGGTATGGAAAATGGTCTACATTTTCATGGGGTTCTCCGCTGATGGTGATTTGTGGAGTACAAAGAGTCCAGGTGAGGGCTGGTAGAGTACCTTGGTTTTCCTGATGTTGAGAGAGAGATCCAGCCTGTGATAGGCATCTGCAAAAAGATTTAGGGTACTTTGCAGGTTGGCCTGTGTGTGTGCGAGAATGACACAGTCATCTGCATGCTGAAGGTCAGTGATGCCAATTCTCATGATCTTAGATTTTGTTTGGAGATGTCAGAGATTGAAGAGTTCACCGTCCATACGATGCTCAATCCTGATTCCATCAGGAAGGCGGTCACGGATGAGAATCAGGATCACAGCAAGGTAAATGGAGAACAGTGTTGGATAATGACACAGCCTTGCTTCACACCAGTGTGAATGATGAAAGGTTTGGTCTCTGAGCCATTGCACAGAGTGATGGCAGTCATCCCATCATGGAGTAGTCTGATGATGGAAATGAATTTCTGTGGACAGCCAAACCTACACAGCACCTTCCATAGGACATCACAATTGATAGAGACAAAGGCCTTGGTTAGATCGATGAATGCCATGAACAGTTCCTGGTGTTGCTCTCTGCACTTCTACTGAATCTGTCATACCACAAAGATCATGTCAGTTTTGCCTTGGGATGGCCTGAAGCCACACTGTGATTTGGGGAGTTCCTCAGCAAGGGGGAGAAGGCAGTTTAGTAGGATCCAGGCAAGGATCTTCCCTGCAATAGAGAGTAGGGCAATACCTCAGTGGTTCCCACACAAAGATTTGTCCCCTTTTTTGAATTTTGTAACAATGTTCGCGTTCTTAAAGTCAGGTGGAATTTCTTCAAAGGTCCAGATTTTGTTGAGGAGTTGCCAAAGTTTGTGTTGGAGGATTGTTCCACGATACCTCAGCTAGGATGCCGTCTGGGCCTGGTGTCTTGTGAACTTTTTGTCTTGGTGATGGCACACCAGACTTCCTCAGAAGATGGGGGATCAGCAAGGTGTTCCATTGCCAAGCGTTGTGGAATAGACACAGTGGTGTCTTCAGAGACCATGGATTCGTGGTTTAGTAGGCTCTCAAAGCGCTCCTTTCAGCGTTGTTTAATGGCGCATTGTCCTTCAGGAGGGTGACGTCATCCTGGGAACGTAAAGGGGTTGGGCCTTTGGAGCTTGGTCCATATATAGTTTTTGTTGCTTGAAAGAAGCTTCTCATGTCATCCTGGTCTATGAAACCCTGGATCTCAGAGGATCTCTTGCCACCACTTATTTTTTATGTCTCGTAGCCTCCTTTGGACTTTGGCTTTGAGCAGGTGGCAAGCCTCATGTTTTCGTTGGTTAGAGGAATCATTTTGTCAGTTGCAGAACGCAGTTCTTTTCTGTTGAATTCATGCTAGGATTTCCTAGCTGTTTTCGTCACTGACCCCAAATCAGAATCTTTCATTTTCCTTCTAGCAGATTCCAACCCAAATCTTTAAGATTGAAATAAAATTAAAAAAAAAAAAGCCATTCACACAAGCGTGAGGTTTT
Organism: Terrapene triunguis; assembly: GCF_002925995.2. NCBI lineage: Eukaryota > Metazoa > Chordata > Testudines > Emydidae > Terrapene > Terrapene triunguis. The sequence goes on along the minus strand of NW_020664471.1, from coordinate 6,968 downwards.
GGTTCTTGTTGGATTTTTTGGAGAAATCACTTAAAGTTCAGGATTTTCTTCCTGCCCCATGATGGATAAATGGAACAGGTCTCTGACTGCCTTGGGCTCAGCCGAAAGCACATGTCTACGCACTGGTTTAGATCCGTTTACATTTTTAATTGCCTAGGAACATTCATCATTTGTTGAAAAATACTGAAGCTTTGCTAGGTTTGGGGAGTTGCAATTAATTAAATATTTTCTGTGCCTATGAATATATTTATAACGTAGCTATTATTTAAAAGCATGCGCTAGCAGCAACTAAATGAATCAGAAGGATTGGTGTCCATCAGAAAATACTGCAAATAATATTGAATAAAAATCACACATCTGTAGCTAAATTAACCTTCTTTAGTGAGGTTTCCCAAAACAGTCATAAGTAGCTCTCTTTGCCAGTTCACCTTTTAGCTTTTCCCTAGGCATACGTAGTACTAGATTGTGCCTTGTCCTGTCTGGGTGCACAGAGGGTGCAGGGTGCCTATCCTCTGCAATGTGGGAGACAGGCACAATCCCAGTCTAGCACCTCTGTCATGCAAGGCCTGGGAGATCTGAGCAGCCAGAGCAGAGCTAGACTCCTTAAACAAGGTGGGATGAGGTCATTGTCCTGCTTCTCCTGTTTCCATTGGCCAGTAGAGCTGAGCTGGTGCATGGGAATGAGAGAAGAGTGTGCACCACACGCTCTCAATTGATATAGTCATAGGTGCTGCTGTGTGAGGCTCCCATAGGTATCTTACCTGTCCCTATCACAGTGTCCTTGGGATCAGCTGCCAGAGCACAGCCTTTCTTCCCCCCAACCCTCACTTCCTCACAACTCAAAGCCACAATGTTTGCCCTTTTGCAGTCTGAACATACATGGGTCCTGGGACATGTCGTTTGATGCACGTTGTCCATACTACAGGCCTACAGGGTGCATGAACCAAAGTCTGCTGGGGACTTTCCTGTTGATTTTCTGTCGAAGGCACTCAGCTACTAAGGTGATGGGTGGCAGAATAAAACTCTGAGATAGATATATTATAAAAAGTGAATAGTGACCCAGTTGTTCTGGTGAATCTCTATCAACAACATTTAATATCCTTGAAGATTAAAACTTCTGATCAGTAATGGTCTCCTTTTAAAAACTCAGAGTTGAATTGCTAAATGCAGTATAAGTATAATGCTTGAAGACTTCAACTGAGACTTCCAGTTCACTACAGTTATGCATTTTTCATGACTGTCTGGTTTTCAATCACTGGGGCAGAACTAGATCTGAACATGAAGTGCTAATTTCCCTATTCAATTAAACCCTTATTTCTTATGTCTACCTGTTTCCATTAGTGTTTCTTTTACATTTGGTCACAGCCATCTCGAAAAATAGGGATTTACCTACTGGACTAAGAAACACATTCCGAAAGCATTTTCACAACAGAACACACCTTGTAGTACATAAAGTATAAGAGGTTGTGTTCAGGTTAACAAGGATTTGGGCTATGAAAGTTCACCCCTTAGTGATTCCCTTAAGATTTATTGAAAGGGAAGCCTGTTTAGAGAGAACCTACAAATGGCCTATGTGGATACCAAAAGGTAACAGATTTTGAAAATCAAAAATTCTTGTCTGAATAGCGTTATGTTCGCGTCATATACACATAGAGTTAGAAACAAAACATCAGTACTCTTCCTGAAAGGTTGCAGCGTAACACTACTTAAAACCATTGTTGTGTGCGGAGACCTGCTGCATATCCACCAAATCTACCTGCCATTGTGCATCCACATCTGAAACCAGTGTCTTGTTTCTTTTGACATGTGTTCGCGCCAGTTTGTGTAAAGTGTTAGCATCCTGGGCTGAAAGCCAAGCTGTTACCTGTCTTCTATGCAAGGTTTTGCTATGTTTTTTGGCTGCTTGAAAAAGAGTTTTCACCCTCTGAAGCTCCCAACTTTCCCGGGGGCGTAATATGTTTTCTTTAACTGAGCCGCCTGTGCAGATATGACAGTTACTTATAATGACTTTTACTAACACGAATATGGAGAAGATAGTCACAGTGACAAATTTAAATAAAAACAAGTTTTATTAGTTACATGGTTTAACACACTTTATAGCAGCCTGTGGAAAAAGAATGCTGCGACCCATGACAATTACAAGGTCCGAGCTGGTTCATTCTTCCATCTGGTTCTTATCTAGGGTCTCCTCTTTGAGCCCTGTGTCTCAGGCATGAGCGAAAACAACTGATGCATGATAGATTCACCCCTACTGCGCTACCGTTGTGTAGGTTCTCAGAGGTCTCTAGAAAGGCGTTGTCAAGTTGTTGAGAGATTTTCAGAAAAGAAATAGCTGTAAGTCCCCTGTTTAGATTTACACAACCCCAGGTCAGTTCCTACTCCATTACAACTCCCTTGACCTCTGCTTTTTATAATCTCTTTACCTGAGTGTAGTCGTGTGAGTCGGGGCTCTACCCTGCCAGAGGCGGAGGGGAGCCACGCCGACTCACTGCAGGTGTAATCAACAGCCGGTTAGCTCGGGACTCAGGCCCTCTGGTGTAGGGGCTGAGGAAAACAGTTACCGAGTTCAGGCCCTCTGGAGCAGGGGCTGGGCAAACACAACAGTAGAGGAGCCCAGGCCCTCTGGAGCAGGGGCTGGGCAAACACAACAGTAGAGGAGCCCAGGCCCTCTGGAGCAGGGGCTGGGCAAACAGAACAGTCCAGGTCAAGCCCTTCTGGGGGCAGGCGTTGAGCAGACAAGCCGTTAAAGGGGCCCAGGCCCTGGGTCAGGGCG
>NW_020664471.1:0-4185 GCF_002925995.2 Terrapene triunguis | reverse complement strand
GCACATACAGTCACAGCTCAAACCCTTTGGGGCAGGGGTTGAGCAGATAAGCAGTTAAAGGGGCCCAGGCCCTGGGTCAGGGCGGGGCACAACCAGTCACAGCTCAAGCCCTTTGGGGCAGGGGTTGAGCAGACAAGCAGTTCAGGGGCTCAGGTTCCTACCTGGGCGTTGGGTGAGGGGGAAGCCTGCCACCCGTGAGTGGGGGTGGCAGGGGGGGACGCAGGCCCACCCACTCCACTGCGTCCCAGCCCGGGGCCCTAGCAGCGATTACTATCGCTCCTGGTCAGTGGGGTATCCTGACCGAAACACACTGACATGGGCTCGTAGGCCTCTGCAGCCTGACCGGGGTCGGCTACCCCCGGGCTACTTCCTTCGTCCCCCTCGGGGCTTACCTCGGCGGCAGTGCTGGGTTCGGGCCAGTCTAGTAGCATCGGCTCCTCGGGAGCGGGGCTTGAGGGCTGGTCCGGCAGTTCTTCCTCCGGATAGCTGGCCCGGGGCAGGCTTGACTCCTCCTCGGGGCCGCTGGTCTGGGGCCAGCTGGGCCAGTCTCCCTCGGGATAGCTGGGTCGCGGCAGGCTGGGCCAGTCCTCTTCGGCGTGACGGGTCCGGGGGAGGCTGGGCCAGTCCTCTTCGGCGTGACGGGTCCGGGGGAGGCTGGGCCAGTCCTCCTCGGGGTACCTGGCAAGAGGAAGGCTCGAGCGGCGCGGGCTGTTAGCAGGCGGTTCGCGGCCGGCCGCTGACTCCCAACCGGGAGCTCGGCCCGGAGCGTCAGCTCTCTCCGGCAGGCTGGGCCCTACTGAGCTTTGGTGGTGGGCTTTTATACTTCCAGGTCGGGGCCGTGACCTTGGAGGGGCGGGCCCCGGACCCGATAGCCCCGCCCACTCTAGGGATGGAGGCTGTGCTACCCTGCCAGAGGCGGAGGGGGGCCACGCCGACTCACTACACTGAGCTATGTCTTATCGGTTCACTTTGTCCGAGGAGCCTTCCTCCGTGGGTTCAGTTGTTGGGTGGGCACCTTGCTGATCACTCTGACTCATAATTTCATAGGTCTTGCTGTCAGGTTCTGGTCTGTCCAGGAATGGCTGGGACAAAGGGTACAATCATCCTTTGGCCCCACAGTTACAATTTGTGGTGTGGTTGGGACACAGCAGGACAGTCTGAGGTGGCTTACTGGAACTTAGATCCCACCCTCAATATAAGTGTTATAAGGGGGCCACCATGTTGTAATTGAGTGTTATATTGGTACCATAGACAGACTCTCCATTAAAGGTGGAAGAAAGGAATATATAGGGATTGAAATTAAAAGCATGAAGGGGGAACCCTCCTGTTATCTGGCTGTATTTCATCCCAGACAGAACTCTCACTGATTGATGTGTGTACTTTAGAATGAAGGGCATTAGATTTTTTTTTTTAATTTTCAAATACTTGTGAGGTTAAAAAAAATATGATTATACCTTTGGTAGAAAAATAGGGAACCTAGAGTAAAAGTGAGAAGTTAGGATGTATCTATAAAGATTTGATAGACCAATCAGTATCTTTTATTTGAAAATATATTGTCTTTTGAGTGGTCTTTTTTTGTGTGCTGATGGTTTGTTTTTTTTTGTTCTCTTTCTAAGGGCAATAGAGGATGTATTTCAAATGCATATTAGAAGTAGAAGGCATGACCTTGATGAGGTGAGCAAAAAATATCTATTATTAAATACTCTGTCACCCAGAGCAGGAGAAATGTTTTAATATCGGTGCGCAACAACAATTTATGCCATTCTGACTCCTACGGAATTTAAATGAAAATCGGTGAGGAGGCACGGAGAGAAGAAACCCTGTTCTGACAAAAGGCAACAGCTACATGGTGTGTTATAGCTAGAGCTAGCAAAAAAAGATTTTTCCTATATGCTTGTATGTACATTTCTAGTGTGGCTTCCCAAAAGCTTTTGATAAAGTACTTAGTGGTCAGATTGGTTAAATTGCACAGGGCCTCTGTGCAAGAAGTGTTTGTCTCTACAGATTTCTGCGGTTTCTGCCCTTGCTGTAGCAGACAAAGCAAAGGAGGATTTGTAGCTCTAGTTTTGAAAGTGGGTCGATAGAAGGATGAACTTCAAAGCTCAGCAACAAACTTTGAAGTTCCCTCAGCTTCAAAAGCCATTCCCTGCAGCATGTTGTGGACCAAAGTGCAGGCTGAGTGAGGTCAAGTAAATACTGCAAAGCATCATGAACATTAATTCAGACAAGAACTGCAAATCTGCCTGAATGCTATTAGTGATCCCTTTTGTTTTCACACCCTGGGTATTTCTAAGCAAATTTTCATTTGCAGAAAAATATAGAAGAGTTATGAGTATGCATCCATGCTGAAAGTGTGTGGCAGCCATCTTGAAGGTTTTGTGGGTTTTGGAGTCATCCAGTCAGATAGCAGTCAGCATGGGTAAAGTCTGTGGGACAGGAACAGTCTTTTTGTTCTATATTTATACAGCGTCTAGCAAAATGGGGTTCTGACCTATGGCGGGGGCTCCCAGGCACCAATAACACACACACCATCTAGCTCTTCTGTAGTGCTCTTCATCCGTAGAGCTCCAGGTGCTTTACCAAAGAGGTAAGGATCAATCCCCTGTTTTACAGATGGGGAAACTGAGGCACAGAAGGGGTGATGTGACTTACTGAAGGTCACTGAGCAGTCTAGTGACCAAGTCATGAATAGAACCCCGGTTTCCTGCATTGCACTTCAGTGCACTAGCCACTAGCCCACATTATGCCATTCAAATAAATAATAGAACAGGCAACCGGTCACAGCAAATAGCAAATTACTAAGAGCAAACATTTTAAGCAAAAGCCCTGACAAATAGTTTGTGAGCGACAAATATGTAGCAATACACTCACACAAATAGTGTCAAATAATGAGCTAATCTGAAAAGATTGAAGCCTCCTTCTGAATAACTCACAAACAGAAAGAGGGGTTTAAAATAATACCTTGTTCTCTGGAAATGGTTTGTCCAGCTCTAGGACTGACCCATACTGGATTGTAAAGTTAGTCGATAACCACTTAGGGCAATAAAAAAGGGGAGGAAGGATAATCCAGTGGTTAGAGCGCTGGCCTAGGATTTGGGAGACTGAGTTCAAGTCTCTGCTGTGACACAGACTGCCCGTGTGAACTTTGGCAAGTCACTTAGAATGGGATCCATGAAGAGACTGAGGCATTGCATTGCTAAGCCTGACAGTGCTGAACTTTTAGACACCTAGAAGAATCACAGGAACAACACTGTGATCCACAAAGCCAGCCTAGGTGTCTAAGCCCCCCCATAGCAGTGGTTCTCAACCAGGGGTACGTGTACCCCTGGGGGTACACAGAAGTCCTTCGGGGGTACATCAGCTCATCTAGATACTTGCCTAGGTTTACAACAGGCTACATAAAAAGCACTAGCGAAGTCAGTACAAACTAAAATTTCATACAGACGATGATTTGTTTATACTGCTCTATATACTACACACTGAAATGTAAGTACAAGGTTTATATTCCAATTGATTTATTTTATGATTATATGGTAAAAACGAGAAAGTAAGCAATTTTTCAGAAATAATGTGCTGTGACGCTTGTATTTTTATGTCTGATTTTGTACAAGTAGTTTTTCAGTGAAGTGAAACTTGGGGGTATTGAAGACAAATCAGACTTCTGAAAGGGGTACAGTAGTCTAGAAAGGTTGAGAGCCACTGCCCTATATAATGCAAGGAGGGAGGGGGCGCCTTAGACTACAGTCCACAAAGCCAGCCTGCTAGATGGCTCCCTGTCTAAGCTAGACAGTGGGAGCATCTAGTGTGCCAAGCCCTGCCCCTTTCTCAGAGATCGGTATCTAAGTCCAGGCTGCAGGGAGGTGCCTAGATCGGCAAGCAATCCACGAACAGGAACCCTTCCCCTGGCATAGGCACCTGTGTAGTTTCTTGTGGGAATGAGTTCGGTGCCTGTCTCACTTCACCTGCCCCAGGCAACACAAGCATGTCCCTCTAAGCCTTGCAGGTCCTGCTGTTACTCTGCAGGTTAGCTATTGGCACACCTCAATCCTCAAGCCCTCTGAGCGCCTCCCTGGATTGTCCAGCACCTGGTCTACTGGACACTTGCAGTATTCAGATTCACTGCTTCAAAGAAACAGTACACCCCATCTTACCAGTTCCACCTCTGCTCAACACACAGCACTTAGA
>NW_020664470.1:2785213-2822939 GCF_002925995.2 Terrapene triunguis | reverse complement strand
TGAGACCACAATGAGGTGAGGGAGGCAGGTGGATAGAGATTTATGCCGCCCCGCTCACAAGTGATATTCAGTACTCTGGTGAAGATCTGAACATATGACACAACTATAAAAACAAAGAAGCTTAAGCCTAAGCACACACTAAAGGCAATAGCCCCAGCTTCACTGAGGTATGAGTCAGAGCAGGCGAGCTTGAGGAGCTGGGGGATTTCACAGAAAAAGTGATCCACTGTGTTGCCTCCACAGAAGGATATTGCACATGTGTTCCCAGTGTGCAGTACAGAGTAGACAAAAATACTCATCCAGGCACTGGCTGCCATCTGGATGCAAGCTCTCCTGTTCATCACTCTCTCATAGTGCAATGGTTGGCAGATGGTGACATATCGGTCATACGCCATGATGGTAAGTAAGGCAAAACCTGTTGAAGTAAAGAATATAAAGAAAAAGACATGTGCCACACATCCGGAATAGGAAATTGACCTGGTGTTCATGAGGGAGTTGGCCAAGGATTTGGTGACTGGGACAGAAATGGAGCCAATGTCTAGAATGGACAAATTGGTCAGGAAGAAATACATGGGGGTGTGAAGGTGATGGTTAAAGGCTACAGCTGTGATAATGAGAAGATTCCCCACCAGGGTTGCCAGGTAAAGCACCAGAAACACCACAAAGTGCAAAATCTGCAGCTCCCGAATGTCAGAGAATCCCAGGAGAAGGAACTCGGTCACAGTGGTTCGGTTGGATATTTTCCTCTCCATATCTTGTGTCCTGCCTGTGGATGGAAGGACAAGGGAAATGGTCAAGGTTAGAGTGACAGAGAAAATGAACTTATTCTCTCTCCATAATATCTCATGATGGGAATGTCAATTGTGCACAGTTCTTGTCACTTCCACTGACTAGGAGTTGAGAGTGCTCCTTACCCCCATGAGTCAGAGCCCTAGTGAGATGCATTATCACATCAGTAAATACTGGATTGTCGCCTTTAAACCTAAGGGAGATGGGTCAGTCTACACCATCTGAGGATCTGGCCAATGCGGTATTAAGGTTGGAACAAAGTATAACACAAATAAAACATTTCTAGCCAATATAGTACCCTATTATGAGAAACAGAAGACTCTAAATTTGGGCATGAAATGTAAATACTAACATGGCTAATACTGATAGCAATGCTGAAATAGTGATTTCCACTTTCCAGAGAAATTCAACATTGACTCATCCAGCCTCCTATGTGGCAGTTTGTCTGTAACGATTCTACCCCAACACCACGTAAATGGCCAGCTACCTATTTACACATTGATTTGTGGCAAGAGACGTGTAAAAGTATAATTAGGCAGGGCAGAAAAGAATGTGAAAAGCAACTAACAATAGACAGAAAAACTAAGAGCAATTTTGCTTAAGCATTTCAGAAGCAGGAACTTTGCCAAACAATGAGTGCGGTTGCTGGATGGTCAAGGTGCAAAAGGAACTCTCAGGGAAGACAAGGCCATTGTAGAGAAGCTAAATGAATTCTTTGCATCAGTCTTCGCTGCAGAGGATGAGATGGAGATTCCCACACAAGAGCCATTCTTTTTAGGTGACAAATCTGAGAACTGTCCAAGACGGAGGTGTCAATAGAGGAGGTTTTGGAACAAACAGGAATGAGTCTCCAGGTCCAGATTGTAGTCACCCAAGAGTTCTGAAGGACATCAAATATGAAATTGCAAAACTACTAAATGTGGTAATAAACCAACACTTAAATCAGCCTCTGGACCAGGTGTCTGCAGGGTAGCTACTGTAATGTGATCCAGTTAATATAGGGTACTTGGACTTTCAGAAAGCTTTCAGAAAGCTTTCAACAAAGTCCCACACTTACATCTCTTAAGCAAAGTAAGTAGTCATGGGATAAGAGGGAAGGTTCTCTCATGGATTAGTAACTTGCTAAAAGATAGGGAACAAAGAGTAGGAATAAATATTCAGTTTTCATAATGAACAGAGGTAAATACCTGGGCTCCCCAAGAATCTGCACTGAGACCTTTGCTGTACAACAAATTGATAAATGGAGCGAACAATGAGGTCGCAAAGTGCAGAAAATACAAAATTACTCAGGATTGTTAAATGCAAAGCTGACAGAGAAGAGTCAAAAAGAGATTCCACAAAACTGGGTGAATGGGCAACCAAATGGCAGATGGAATTCAATATTGATAAATGAATAGTAATGCAGATTGCAAAACATAATCCTAACTATACATACAAAATGATGGGGTCTAATTTAGCTAGTACTACTCAAGAATGATCTTGGAGTCATTGTGGTTTGTTCTCTGAAAACATCTGCTCGATGTTCAGTAGCAGCGAAAAAAGCTAACAAGATGTTAGGGAACCATTAGGAAAGGGATAGATAATAAAGCTGAAAATATAATGCCAGTATATAAATCTATGGTACGCCCATACCTTGAATACTGTGTGCAGCTGTGGTTGCCTCATCTAAAAAAAAGATATATTCGAATTGGGAAAGATATAGAGAAGAGCAACAAAAATGATTAGGGGCATGGAACAGCTTCCATATGAGGAGATATAAAGAGACTGGTACTGTTTAGCTTTAGAAAAGAGACGACTAAGGGAGGATATGATAAATGTCTATAAAATCATACATATTGTGGAAAGAGTGAATAGGGAAGTAGTATTTACCCCTCCACAGAACAGAAGGACCAGGAATCACCAAATGAAATTAATAGGCAGTAGGCTTAAAACAAACAAAAGGAAGAATTTCTTCACACAATGCACAGTCAACGTGTTGAACTCATTCCCAGGGAATTTTGTGAGGGCTGAAAGTATAACTGGGTTTAAAAAAAGAATTAGATAAATCCATGAAGGATAGGTCAATCAATGGTTAATAGCCAAGATGGTCAGGATGCAACCCCATGCTTTGGGTGTCCCTAAACCTCTGTTTGCCAGAAGCTGGGCGACAGGGGATGGATCATTTGATAATTGCCCTGTTCTGTTCATTCCCTCTGAAGCTTCAGGCACCAGCCACTGTCACGGACAGGATACTGGGCTAGATGGAGCATTGGTCTGAGCCAGTGTGGCTGTTCTTATGTTCTTATTATTTATGGCTCCAAATCCCATTGAATTTCCATCTCTGGATGATGACAGACTAGTAGCATCCCTCCATTACTGTGCTGTATCCTTTCCCTCTGCGACTTTATGTCTGTACAGGCAGGAGACTTGGGTTCTGTTCTTGTTTCTGCCACTGACCTGCTGTGTGACCTTGGGCCAGTCACTTCCCCTCCCTGTACCACTGATTCCCCACACCCCTTTCTCTGGCTTGTCTTCTAGGACTGGGAGCAGTTGGGTGGATGGCCAGTGTCTATGTGTATGTTCTAAGCACCTCTCAGCAGCATTGCCGCTTAGCTGGCTGCAGTGTGGGACAGAGAATACAGTGGCTATGTCCTAGGGCATGATCAAGATGGAAAGGTTTTGGCTGGGAGCTTTGACTCTGTGTTTTCGCTTCAAGTTGTTAGTATGTTTAAAATATATTCTGGCTGTTAACTTCGCTTCTCACTCAGATTAACCATCCCGCAGCTACCCCTTTGTAACAGAAATAATAGAGGATGGGACAGAGGGAATTGGGGGTGAAATTTTAATCTGAATAGAAAATATTAATTTTCTGCATCCTAGCACAAATCTAAGTTTCCAATTAAGGACAATCAGACTTTTTTGGCTTTAATTATCTCAAAAGAAAAATTGGGTTTTCAATTGAACACATGTTCATGGAAAATCTCTGCTATCCTCCATATGTATTTTGTTTTTCAAGGATAGCAGAGGCTAAAACTTTTCAGTTTTCAACCGCTCATACCTAAAATTGCCTTGCTCTCACTTGCCAGAATGACAAAAAACGTTTGGGTTTTCCCAATTTCGATGAAAAGTCTATTTTTGCTGTTACAAAATATACAAATAAATAAGTCTGACTGGTGCCAGATTAAATTGATAGTAAAAGTCTTCAAGAGTTCTGACTGTCATGCATATTTATATTCTTAAATCTGCCCTTTATATTAATACATCAACATATTCAGTTGAAAAAGCAAACTTACGATGCAGATTTTTGTGGAATTTCTCACAGCTAGTGAAGCATTTGATCCTCCAGGGTTCTGATTATTATGTCATTATTGATCTGTCTGTCTCTCATGCCCCCATCACTGTATTAGCCCACAGCCCTTTCCATGTCCTTCCACTGGAGTTGCTGGGTCTCTCTGCGGTTCCCAGCGGACAGGGATCCACTCCACAGATGGATGCTCCCTGCTCCCCTCCTGGCCGAGAGGAGATGGACTAAATAGGATGAGGGACTGAAAGCCCCTCCTATCTCTAGAGCTGATCACAGCTTGTGCAGGCTCCAGAGATGGTCATAGCACAGGATGTCCCTGCTCTGGGGCTAAATGTCTGAATATGGTCTCCAGGGCTGTGAACCCAGCTCTGCTTTCACCTCTGGAGCAAACCACCCTGACAACGGGCCCTAGCTGAGCCCAATCCCCAAGAGGGGAACAGCACCTGCCCTGGATCTCACACAGTGGTAGCATCCCTGGAAGGACCCTTGGCTAAAAACAAGGCAGGGCTGAGGCACAAAGGATGTCCCGAGGGGTTGGCAGAATAAAAAAATATATTTATTGTACCATCATGTGACCTGGAATAGCTCAGAGCCCAGTGGCACCAAAAAAAATCTCTCCTGGAATAGCCTGTTCCTTCATTAACGCCACATCATTACCACTGCCGGAGCAGAGATGTTGTTCCCTTGCATTGCACCAACTGCTCTTGTGATGCAGCCATCAGAGGAACCCAGAGCTCAGCCTGACCTGGCTGGTTGAATTAGGTTATTAAGAGGAACCCATAAGCACATACTAAAAACTAAGGACCAAATCCTCAGCTGGTGTGTATTGATAAAGTTCCACTGTCTTCATAGTAGCTATGGCTATTTTCACCAACTGGGGATCTGGTCCTTTGATTCTGATGGAGCAATGGCTGATTTACACCAACTGGGAAACTGGCCCATTACACAGTTTTAAATCCATATTCTTTGCCTGTGAGTTTAAACCAAAGATGAGTCACAAGTACAGAACCCGTTTGTGCATTCTTAGTTCTTTGTCCCATGAGATTAATTACAAGAATGTAACTTTTAAAAGTTATGCTGTGATTCATTCCCACCAGGGAAGAACTTTGGAGGAATTCAGTGTTGCTAAAATTTTCTCGATCTGATCTTCAGTTTGTATTGGGATGAATGACCCAACTTCTCTTTCTTGCTTGCTTGCTTTCTCAGCAATTGTATATTTTTCTTACCTCAAACAACCCTGAAGGAGTATTAGGCTGCAGGTGCAATGCTGCATGACATTTTAAAATGTTTAATTCATACTGGTTTCAGGTATGTCAGAGAGGCTCAACAAACATAAAAGCCCAGATCCCCAGATGGTGTAAATTGGCATACTGCTGTGGAGATGGACCAATTTACAAGAGCTGAATATCTGAACTGTGAAACTTAGTTTGATGTTTATTCCTCCATCTGAGTTCTCATTGTTTAACACCAAAATCCTGTTTTAATATTCCAAGCTTATGGTTAATAGGCAGAAATCTGCAAGCTGTGTACCCAGCTGGTAAATGAACTGATTAATATGGTGGTGAAGCAGCGCCAGTATAGTCAACGTTGCTTGTGACACAGTTTAAAAGTTGACCTTTTGAAGAACACTAATATTGACATGCTTAGGCAAATTCCTTTGAAATTTGATGGTCTTCAGGTGGGTTCAAGCGAGGGTTAGTGACCCAAATTTAGGGTCATTTGAACTAAGAGTTGCAGAGATAAAAGTCCTGGGGAAAAAAGCAATTTCTCCAAAAAGTCATGTGAGCAAGGGGATTTGCAGAGAGAAAAAGTTTCTAGGGCTGTTTTAGTGCACAGTGCTGGAGCTCAGACCATTAATGTGATACGTGTCAAAAAGGCCTCAATCGTCCCAGTTTATTCACTCAGGCTTCGGATCCCTCACTGTATTTAAGGAAAGGTACACGTTGAACAGTCCATATGCACCAAGACAGAGAAAGGGCCACGGCTTTCTGTTCCAGCCATGTTATGTACTTTAAAGCTTAACTCTTGTAAGTGCTCTAAAATCCAAATGGTCACTCAGATTGTTTTCAAGTTTGGTGTGCCTCATGGTGGGATAGGGCAGCATTAGTGATCCAAATCTGGCGTCATTGGACCTTGGGGTTCCTGAGTTGTAGCCCTTTACCTCAGTTTCCTTTTGCTGCCTTGTACCATGAAACAGAGAGGTCCTGATGAGTGGATGAATCACAGAGATTGCTGAGAATGACAGCTGTGAATTCACCCTTCAGTCAATAGAACTAAGACGCAGTTAATCAAAGCACCCCCACAAACGGAGTGCTGGAACTCAGGGCAGGATGACAGCTGGCTCTTCAACCTTAGCGATTCCCTGCAAAGGGCCTGTATGCCACAACCTGCTATGGACCGTAGCTGGGCTGCTGGGCAGAGTCCTCATATTTGTTACCTGCAGAGAAGTCAGTGAGCCCTGCCCATTCCCCTTCCTTTCACACCTGCCCTCCATAACGCCTGATCATCCTGTCCCCTTGAAACTCTTCCCTCAGTAACCCCTCTGCATCCTCAGCCCCTTTTCTCTCTGCCTCCAGGCACCTCAGCTGAATACCAGTGCTTTTTAAAGTATTACTACCAGAAATAGCATGTAGCTGTCCTCTCAGTACAGAGTTGGTCATTAGGTCTTACAGGAGTTCAAACAGTTTTAACTCATTTTTGGGACCAGAAAATCCAAGTCTGATACACATTTACTGTAGCTCTGTTCAGGAAGTGCCCATTTTTGCCTAAATATTTTTCAGTGCACAACAGCCTCTTCAGTAATTAAACTTTGAAGACATAGAAACTATGAGAAAGAAAACAAGGAATCACAATATTTGTTTGAAATGTACAAAAATATATTTTTATTTCGAAATATGTGTAAAGAACTGTGTTTTTTCTCTTATAGTATTTTTTCTTTTTACAGAAATTTCACTTTCTTTCTTTCTTTCTTTCTTAGAAAAAAGGACTAAATGTGGAAAAATCAAAATTTGCATATTTTGAATGAAAACGATAATTTTAAAAAAAAATCCATCAAAAAGGTTTCCCATTCTAGTCCCATTCTATATTAGGAGGGCCAGGAAAAGGAAGCAAAGGTAACTTCAGTTAAACTGTGAAGTTAGAGAAAGAAATGTAATGTAGACAAAACTAAAACTAATTCTTTTTGAAAGTAAGTTGTGAATATTATTAAAAAATTCTGATGAGACTTGACACGATAAATGCAGAGAAGTGGTGTGTATATATATATGGTATAAAAGAATTAGCCATAAGATAAAAGAATGATCTTATTCTCTATTGGAATATTTGATAGTAATTTCTTCATCACAATCAGTTTATTAGTTATGACACATAATGTATTCAACAGATTCTTCTTTTAGAAGATATGGATTTTCATAGATTCCTCATTAGGCAAAATCATTCTTAGAATAATTTCAACCAGCAGTTCTCAGTATCAAAGCCCCAGCTGGTGGAAGTCATGGAGTGAAATGCACCCATTTCCTCCAGCTGGGGATATGGCCCATTTACCCACATGGAGCTATGTCTTATTTCCACTGACTGCTTTTTTTCTTTATACTAAGGTTCTGGCCCTCACTCTATTATGCATTTATGAGCTGAGATTCTCATGAGTGTGGAGGATTTGAACTCATTTGACCACACACATATTTCACATGCCACATACATCTACTCTCTGATACATCACTGAGATCGGGTTTTTATCACAAATGGACATTGAAAGATAAATTATGTCTCTATGTCCCTCCCTAAGGACAGCATTCTGGTCATCAGTCTCCTGATGGCCTTCTTCATCTCAGCATTTCTCAGCATCTAGATCATCAGGTTCAGCATCTGGGTGATTACAGTGTAAATGACTGAGACCATCTTATTCAAGGTGAACTTATTGAAAGGCCGAGCATAGATGAAGATGCTGGGAATGAATTGTAAACACACCATGGTAATCAGGGCTTCACAGGTGGACAGAACCTTGCACTTCCCATCCATGACGTGTGTCCTGATCTGGACTAAGGGTATGTCTATACTACCTGCCGGATTGGCAGGTAGTGTTCGATGTATTGGGGATTGATTTATCGCGTCTTGTCTAGATGTGATGTCTAGATGTCTAGATGTGCCTGTATTCCACCTCAGCAGGAGGAGTAAGTGGAGTTGTTGGGGGAGCCATGACGGTTGACTCGCCGCCGTGAGGATGGCCAGGTAAGTCGAACTAAGATACTTTGACTTCAGCTACGTGAATAGCGTAGCTGAAGTTGCATGTCTTAGTTCAAACTCCCCCCCTCCCTCTAGTGTAGCCAAGGCCTAAGATGACGGTGTAGGAAATCAGCAGAATGATGAATACTATTATGATTGCTACTCCACCATTGAAGACAAGCTGCAGCTCAACCACATGGGTATCAGTGCAGACCAGTTTGATGACCAGTGGGACATCACAGTAGAAATTGTCCAGGACGTTCGGCCCACAGAACGGTAACTGGAGGAGCAGTCCAATCTGAACAGCAGAGTGAACCAATCTACTCAGCCACACCAGTGCCACTATCCCCACGCGCACACACAGGTTCATGATACACAAGTACCACAGTGGTTTATAGATGGCCACATACCGATCGATTGCGAACCCCACAAGGCATAACCCCATAGCGCCAGCAATGAAGTGGAAGAAAAACATCCTGAGGATGCACTCATTGAATGAGATGATGTTTTGCTGTGAGAGGAGATGTGAGAGCAATTTTGGAGGATTGACTGATGAGTTGCTGTGGTCTAGGAAAGCCAAGTTGGCCAGCAGGAATACTTGGGGGTGTGGAGCCGGTGGTCACTGATCATGGTAGTGATGATGATGAAGTTTCCCAGCCAGGTGTTCACGTAGATTATGAAGAAAGCCACATAAAGGAATTGCTGCAGCTCAGGACTCTGGGTGAGGCCCAAGAGGACAAATTCTGTCACTGGGTTGGTGAGGTTCTTCTTCTCCATTTATTAACCTCTAAATAGTCCTGAAGAGGAAACACTAATGACAATAGTTATGATGTAATCTTAGTACATTATGGACATTAAAGGGATACTAACTCCATGTTAACTGATACACATGCTTGCAAATTTTCTTTGTTTACCAAATTCCAGACTGTGTCCTCAGCCCCAATGTTGAGTGCCCTTCTGCAGCAAAACATAGGCACTCCATCAGTGGTTATCTCTAGTTTCGGGTGTTTGGGCATGAACAGGAGCAACCTACACACTCAAAATGCCCCCTGCTAATAACTGTCTCCATTTGTCTTCCTGAAGCCCTGATGGTGCACACCTCACGCGTGCCACAGATTCCTCATGTGCCCTAGAGGTTCAGGGTTGGGAAGAATGTGGATTTTCTGGGAGTCCAAGGGTTCTAACAGTCCAGGTTTCTCATCGGGGTGGGGGGGTCTGTCACATTCTGGGGTGCAATCCAGACCAGTGAGGGTTTGAATCACTGCTTGCTCCATAACCCTGTTATGCTTTGCTGGTGTAGCTCCCAACCTGGAACACTCACAACCAGCCTAGCAGCATGTGAGCTACATCCTGTGTGTCTGTGTATAGATGCAGCACTGGTCCAGTATCTCGGACCCCAGCAGCCTGTCAGCAACACACCAGCCACATTGTGGCTTCCACCAGCCTTGGTTGCTACTTGTAGGTTGACCCCCAGCACACTCCCAGTCCCAAATTTCCCCCCAAAACCCGTGTTCTGCACTGTCCGTCCCTCTGCTGGACAGTTCAGCTATTAAAGGTTTAATGCTCATGTATAGAGTTCAATATTCAATGACTTGCTAGTTAAACTGGAGTTACCAAACAGTTGAGCTGAAACACAGCATTGGACTGGTTTAGATTTCAAAATAAAACCAATTTATTAACAATTTAGTGAATTCAAGTATAAGAAACCTAGTTAGAAATGGTTAGGTGGCATGAGAGCCCCTTCATAAAGTTTATGGTAACAAATTTCCTTAAGCATTGGACAAATAGATGTGTTTTTTGCCTTCCTCCAGAAGGTTTCCCATTGTTCCAATTGATATCTGCTTTTAGATACTTTTCCCATTTTCCATAAATGTTCTCATGTCTTCCAGGTACATAAGAACATAAGAATGGCCCTACTGGGTCAGATCAAAGGTCCATCAAGCCCAGTATCCTGTCTTCCGACAGTGGCCAGTGCCAGGTGCCCCAGAGGGAATGAATAGAACAGGTAATCATCAAATGATCCCTCCCCTGTTGCTCATTCCCAGCTTTTGGCAAACAGAGGCTAAGGACACCATTCCTGCCCATCCTGGCTAATAGCCATTGATGGACCTATCCTCCATGAATTTATCTAGTTCATTTTTGAACCCCATTATGCTCTTGGCCTTCACAACATCCTCTGGCAAGGAGTTCCACACGTTGACTGTGTGTTGTGTGAAGTGATACTTCCTTTTTTTGTTTGTTTTAAACCTGCTGCCTATTAATCATTTGGTGACCCCTACTTCTTGTGTTATGAGAAGTAGTAAACAACACTTACTTATCTACTTTCTCTACACCAGTCATGATTTATTGAACTCAATCATATCTCCCCTTAGCCGTCTCATTTCAAAGCTGGAAATTCCCAGTCTTATTAATCTCTCCTCATACGGAACCCATTCCATACCCCTAATAATTTTTGTTGCTCTTCTCTGAAAATTTTCCAGTTCCAATATATCTTTTTTGAGATGGGGCGACCACATCTGCACACATTCTTCAAGATGTGGGCATACCATGGATTTATATAGAGGCAACATGATATTTTCTGTCCTATTATCTAACCCTTTCTTAATTATTCCCAGCATTCCGTTCGCTTTTTTGACTGCCACTGCACATTAAGTGGATGTTTTCAAAGAACTATACATAATGACTCCAAGATCTCTTTCTTGAGTGGTAACAGCTAATTTAGACCCCATCATTTTATCTGTATAGTTGGGATTATGCTTTCCAATGTGCATTACTTTGCATTTATCAACATTAAAATTCATCTGCCATTTTGTTGCCCAGTCACCCAGGTTTGAGAGATCCTTTTGTAGCTCTTCGCAGTGCCTGGGTCTTAACTATCTTTAGTAATTTTGTATCATCTGCAAATTTTGCCACCTTACTGTTTACCCCTTTTTCCAGATCATTTATGAATATGTTGAACAGGACTGGTCCCAGAACAGACCCCTGGGGGACACCACTATTTACCTCTCTCGATTCTGAAAACTGACCATTTATACCAACCCTTTGTTTCCTATCTTTTAACCAGTTACCAATTCATGAGAGAACCTTCCTTCTTATCCTGTGGCAGCTTACTTTGCGTAAGAGCCTTTGGTGGGGGACCTTGTCAAAGGCTTTCTGAAAAGCGAGGTACACTATATCCACCTGATCCCCTTGGTCCACATACTTGTTGACCCCCTCAAAAAATTCTAGTAAATTGGTGAAATAATTCATTGTACTAGGACAGGGGTAGGCAACCTATGGCATGCGTGCCAAAGGCGGCACACGAGCTGATTTTGAGTGGCACTCACACTGACCGGGTCCTGGCCACGGGGAGCTCTGCATTTTAATTTAATTTTAAATGAAGCTTCTTAAACATTTTAAAAACTTTATTTACTTTACATATAACAATAGTTTAGTTATATATTATAGACTTATAGAAAGAGGCCTTCTAAAAACATTAAAATGTATTACTGGCACGCGAAACCTTAAATTAGAGTGAATAAATGAAGACTCGGCACACCACTTCTGAAAGGCTGCCGACCCCTATACTAGGAGGTAGCACATTTCATAGCTTCTGTAGGATGAGCTCATTGCAAACACACGGGGCTTCTTGCATTTCCCTCCTCCCCCCCAACAAACTTCCTGTGTGAGACCCCTCCCCATCCCCCTCTATTTTAGGCACTCCCTGTTGCTCTCAATTCTCCTCCACCAGGTATTCTACATGCCTCCCATGCCCCCTATTCCCAGAGTCCACCTTTCTCTCCCCAATTCCCACCATCTGCACACCCCCATTCCTGTCTTTCTCCCACATTGCTCCCCCCCTAGTCATTTGTCTCCTCTTCTCTGGGTAGTAAGTCAGGCAGGGTGTCAACATGTTATCCTCTGTTGGAAGGTTGGGCAGAGATGGGATGCAATATTGTTATAATGGAAGGCCCAAAATTAGGGAATTGACCAAATGCAGTATTCAAGAATGATCACATTACAGAAAGACAGACAGAAAAATGCTGATAAGTTTAGTGGAAGGCCATCATGAGCTCATACAACCAGTGGGAAATCAGATTCTCTGAGGTGGCTCTTCCCTTAGTTAATGATTCAATCATTTTTAACATTCTACTAAAACTCTGGCTTCCCACACTGGATTATAAACATTTTAGTTGCTTTTTCCCAAACCTTGACACAAAATGTGTTTTTTGTTTGCAGTGTTGTTGCAGCTGTGTTGGTCCTAGGATATGAGAAATGTGAGGCAGGTGAGCTTGAAAACGTGTCCCTTCCACAATTTATTTCTCTATGAAAAACACCATTTCCTACACCATAAACAGTTTCTCTACCTTCACTTATTTTTATTAGGAAAATAGCCAAACTACTTCTACTACTACTACTACTACTACTACTACTAAAAACAACCACAACACACTGAAATATGAAAACCTGAACATTTTCAGATAAATGTTCATGAAATTTTTCAAAAATTGGAAAATCAGTTTTTTTATAAAATTAATTTTATAAGGTTTTTGAAACATTTAAAAAATAATTATAGCATGTGTTTTCATTCCTGATGAATTCTATATTTGTAAGAATTGATAGTTATGTTGTGCAGCTCTGCAAAGTAATTCATTAAAAATGGCCTCCTCTTACTCAATTCACAGATCTACTAACCATGCGTGGTTAGTCATGTTTTGTGGAAAAAATATAAAAGAATAAATTGTAACTGCTGTTACTCCTGCCAGCCCTGATCAGTGAACACAGATCTGGGAAAGTGGCTGGTGGCTGTTCCTGGCTGGAATATCTTCAGCACAATTGTGAAATGATTTTTCATCAAAGACTCTTGCAAAATGAGTGAAAGCAACAGGGGTGCACAGCAGGGTCATAGATCATAGAATATCACGGTTGGAAGGGACCTCAGGAGATCATCTAGTCCAACCCCCTGCTCAAAGCAGGACCAATCCCCAGACAGATTTTTTTGCCCCAGATCCCTAAATGGCCCTTTCAATAATTGAACTCACATCCCTGGGTTTAGCAGGCTAGGGCTCAAACCACTGAGCTATCTCCCCCCCAGGGTCAGTGAGGGCAGGGCATGAAAGAGAGGGGGATGCACAGGAGTCACTTAAATCTTGGTTTTGACTGTAGAACGTTTGTTGCTGTTGATGATGACAGAGAAGCTGAGACAGCTTCACGCTCAGGTCCCAGGCTGAGTTCACAGAAGATGTAGATAGGGAATTAAAGTTTGATTTGTAAACTGAGGCAGTGTTCAAATGGCTTAGATAATGTCATTTTTTGCAAGAACAGTTCAGAAAGTTGTGCAACAGAGCCCAGAAGCTGTCCTCAGTGTGCACAGGGTGGGATATCACTGGAGTCTGATGGCTCTGAATATTTTCCCTTCAATAGCCAATCATTGTTTTTATTATTGGTGTGTTGATGCTTTAGTGCTTATGTCTGCCAGTCCTGGACCAGGACCCCAGTGTGTAAGGTCCTGTACAAACACAGAATGAAAACACCATCTGTGCCCCAAGGAGTTTATCTCCATGCCCTTATGCAATGAGCCCAGAACCCAGTAGCACTGCTTCCTTTCTTGATCACATTTCTCTCCCAGTGCCAGGAATAAAACACACTGGGATTCCCTCTGCTTCTCAGGCCACTCAAATATCCATTTATTTCCCTGCACCCCCAACATTCCCCTTGGGTCCACCCAGCCTGGCAGGGAATTCCAGAGCTGGTTGAGTTTGGGTGGCTAGAATAAACATTTAACCGCAATGAAACACTCCAGCAATTTTTTAATAATCCCCCTTGTGGCAGACTCCCTGCATCTCCAGAGTCAGCTGTCAAGATCCTTCACAGAAAAGCTGAGGGAGAATTCAGAGAATCTTTCATCCTAGAGCCCACCTTACCTCATGGATCAGATATTATATAAGAGGAAGATTTCTGGGGCTGTCTCATGGTTGGAAGCAGCTCCACTTCTCCTGCCTGTCAGCACAGCAACGATCAGCTCTGAGATATGACTTCTTGAGGCCTTTTTTGTTCGTTTGGAGGTAGCTGGCTCCGAGACCATGCACACGGCAGGTTGTGTGACGTATGGACTCTTGATTCCTAAACTGTGCCATGTGATAGTAGGGATAGGAATTGTTATTGCTGGATGGGGGAGGCTCAGAGCCCATGATGAGAAGGAAGGAAAGGTCTGGCTAGGGAGATCACACTGAGCACTGGTATTGTTTTCTGTTCAAAAAATTGGCTGGGGATGTCAGAGATGATAAAATGAGTTGGGAGGATAATAGGAGACACACCCCATTCTGAGGCCTTCCTGTGACTAGCTGTGTCTCCCTGGCTCTCCCATCCCATAGCAATGGCTCTGTGGAGCTCAGATTTCTAGGGCAGGTTAGAGCTGGAAAATACATCCCAGAAAGAACCCAGGGAAGTGCCCAAATTGGTGGAGAAAATCCTGGTGATATTCCCAGCACGGGTTTAATTATTTCTTTCTTTTAGTATGGCCCAGGTTCTGTAGCTCTCCAGCAGCTGTAGACTAGAGTGGTCACAGGAGACTCGCATAGAAACTAAAGATGGAATTTGGCCCGTATCTCTTAGTCACCTTTAACTGCCTCGGAGCCCTGAAAACACCCCCGATTCACACAAAGGGCTAAATTCAGAAAAAAACATAGGCGCCTCCCTGCGACTTTTGGAGTCTAAGTCCAACGTTTCAGTGCCTCTGGCATTCACAACCCCCCCACTTGGATTCACAAAGGACCAGAGAGGCCTCCCTGCTACTTTCAGTGCCTAAGTCCATCATTGTGGTGCCACTCACATTCACAAATCCTGTTTACTTGCCACCAGGCTCTGTGGGCACCTGAACTCACTCTGCTCTAAAAGTTCCCCAGGTGCCTACATTTCTATCTGTGGCACATGTGTGGCTGCCTCCACCTAGGCATGCAGATACCTGAACCCCAATGTGACCCATAAATCATAGGAAAGTGGATGGAGAAATGGCTGGGCCTGGTCCATTAGCTGAGCTCAGAGCTCATCTGCTGGACTGGGCCCATTCAGAATTAAGCCAGAGGAGGTGGTGCTGAAATGTGGCTAGGGGAGCAAAGATTTGAACAGGGGTCTTCCACAGCCCGGGTTAGTGGCCTAAGCTAAACATTATCAGGTGGCGGATGCTGCTGCCTCCTCCTCTGGCATGTCTTGCCCAAAAATGGTGCAGACGCCTCACTCCAGGAAAGGGGTCCTGGCTGTGGGTCCCTGCAGCCCAGACATAGACTTCAAGCTCTGTGAGAAGGGAGAGGGTTAGCAACACCCCTTTCTGGGCTATCTCCCATCACAAACATAGGTAGGGAGCCCCTCGGCCTGTTGGGTTTGATTCATCCCATTCTTAGACACCTACCTCTCCCTGTTGGATAGGGAGCCTGGGTTTGAACTCTGGCTCTGGGAATCCTAGTGATTTTTAAGGGTCTGAAAGATTAAGTCCCATTGTGAATCTAGCCCTTAGGTTCTGAAATGGTTAAAAGCAGCTTATATTACATAGCTCAAGGTGAAGCCCAGACTAATTTAATGTGTCTGCTTGCTTGCTTCTGTTGGCTGTGCTCCATATAGATTTTTATGGATCTGCTACGGGGCTTTGAGCTAAGGGCTCTGTTTCTTTAGAGTGACCAGCTTTTAGATTAAGAGGTCGTTAGCTCAATCCTCACTGACATCCCAATGAAATTTCCACAGCGTAAGCTCTCCGTGATCCCAGGGAATCTCTGTGGTGGGCTGAAAGAGACGCTGGGTTGAAAGGCCTCCATCTTTATTGCCTTCATTCAAAGAGATCTGAATAAGCACTGACAAGTCACCAATGCCATTGTACCTGAGTGCCTCACCATCCTGAAAGCACTTAGCCCACTACTCGCCTACAAAGTAGGGAAATGCTTCTTTCTATCCATTTTAAAAATGGTAGAGTGGCTGAGATATTCAAAGAATCTGTGGAGTTTGGATATCAAACATCAAGTTAAGTTCTATGAGAATTGGACACCTATCTCCTTGCTCTCACTTGAAAATCCCAAGATAAGAGGGGGTTTGAGTTATCTATGGTCACACAGGATGTCCATGGCAGGGCAGAAATGGAAACCATCACCACACAGTCTTTGGCAATAAATGTCAGCAGACTGGGGCTGGGGAAAATGTGTTTGTTTGTTTTTTAACTTTTTTTCAATTTTTCATCAGAAAATGCCAATCCACATGATTTTTTCTTTTATTCTAAATCAAAATTTTCTTCTCTCAAAAGAAATGTCACTCTCAAAAAGAGGTTTTGATTAAATCAAACTATTTGATTAGGACCTAGATTTTTGATGAAAATTTGTGGCTTTCCATGAAAAAAAACCCAAACTAAAATGAAACTTTTCCTTTCATTTGCATGTTTGTAGTGTTGTTATAGCTGTGTTGATGCCAGGATATGAGAGAGGCAAGGTGGGAGAGGTAATATCTTTGACTGTGCTAATTTCTCTTGGTGAAAGAAACAAGCTCTTTGGCACTTCAAAGCTTGTCTTTTTCACCAACAGAAGTTGGCCCAGTAAAATATATGACCTCAGCCACCTTAACTCTCTTATTTCACTTGGATTCCCTTCTTAATTTTCCTATGACAAATTGTGAGAGTAAGTGGGTATTTTTTCGCTTTCTCACACTTTCAATATTTCACTTCCAGAATTTTATTGTGGAAAATGTGGGGTAAAGAAAAGAAGTGAGAGACAAGGAGGAAAGAGACTGAAAATCCAAAACCTGACACACATCACCATCATTTGGCATTTGAGTAGAACCAGGGCTGTAGGATGGTGAAAGGACACTGTGGTGAACAGGGGACTTTTGGGGGGGGAGTAGACTGTTCCACTTCATTCCCAGGACCATACTTTGGAAGATCACCCTGGGTTTGCTGACTTGGGGATTTCCTGAAATTAATTGAGAAAAGAAAAAGAAAAGTAAAGTCCAAAACAATGTGTGTTTGGGTAATGTGGATTAAAAACAGATTTAATATAAGTAACTTAAAGGGGGCAGAAATACAACAATTCATAATTATTGTTATTTCTGTCCAACTTCTAGGATTATTTTGCGGATATGAAATGGACCCGCAGAACATCACCACCACAGTAACTGAATTTGTTCTCTTGGGCCTCACTCAGAATCATCAGTTGAAATATTTTCTCTTCATGGTCTTCCTCATAGTGTACATAGCCACCTGGCTGGGGAACTTCACAATCATCATCACAGTGATCGCTGACCATCAGCTCCACACACCTATGTACTTCCTGCTGGCCAATCTAGCTTTCAAGGATATCAGTGAATCATCAGTCAATGCTCCCAACTTGCTGTGTGGTCTCCTCTCCAAGCATAAAACTGTCTCCTTTAATGAATGCATCCTCAAGATGTTCTTTTTCCATTTGATTGTGGGCACGATCTTGTTTTTTCTTGTGGGGATGGCGATTGATCGGTACGTGGCCATCTATCAACCACTGAGATACCTGACTATCATGAAGCGGGGTGAGTTCATAGGGCTGGTGGCACTATCATGGCTGCGTAGACTGGCTCACTCTGTGGTTCAGATCGGACTGCTCCTCCAGTTTCCATTGTGTGGGCCAAACATCCTGGACAATTTCTACTGAGACGTCCCAGAGGTCATCAAACTAGCCTGCACTGACACCCATGTAGTTGAACTGTAGATGGTCTTCAATGGTGGAATGCTCCTCATCATACTATTCATTTGTCTGCTAATTTCCTACACCGTCATCTTAGTCAAGATCAGGACACATGTCATGGAAGGGAAGCACAAGGCTCTGTCCACATATGGAACTCAGATTTCCATAGTGTGCTTAATATTTCTACCCAGTATCTTCATCTACGCTCAGCCCTTCAAGAAATTTGCCCTGTTCAAGGTAGCCTCCATCTTTTTCATTGTAATCACCCAAATGCTGAACCCGATGATCTACACACTGAGAAACGCTGAGATGAAAAGGGCCATCAGGAGACTGATGAGCAGAATCTTGTTCTCATGAAGGAAACTAAAGACATAGTTTATCTTTCACTGATCATTTCTATTAGAAATCAGACCTCCTCACTTCAGAGGGTGGATGTATTCACCATGTGAAATGCGTATCTCACAGACCACACACACCTGAAAAACTGTGTTCAAGAATAATTTACAGACAATGGCCATAACCTCCCCAGCAAATGTAATGCTTCATAAATCCATTGGAGTCAATGTGCCAGGTCTCTAGCATGTGAAAAACATTTCAATTCACTGAATATTTTCTAGTAGCTGAGGATTGGAACTTCAGAATTTTTGGTTTAAAAAAAATATGAATGATTTCAAATACTGAAACAAAAAAATCATATAAATCATTTATTTCCTGAGGAGGAGAAACAACTTTTTAAAATATGTTAATAAAATTATCATAAATATGTCTTAATTGACATGTGAATTTTATTATAGAATGGTCCAATAGATGAACACGGTATTCTAATATGTAACGGCTCAGTGTTTTTACTCATCTACATGTTCATGTTATTTGCATTTTTCATACGGTTTGTTGCAGTGTGAGTTAATAAAATTCAATCTTTATTTTCAAAGAGAATTATAGTTAATTCTAGCATATAATATTTCTATTTCTATTTCTATCTCTATCTTCACAATATAAACTTAAATTCTCTTTGGTTGCCTTTTCACTGAATCCTGACATAAAAGTGTACTTTTATACTGAGCTCCTCAACCTTTTCATTAAGAAAACAAAAAGAACTTGACTATTTATTATAATTAAAAAATAAAGTGAAAAGTATTATCATACATTTTCCAGAATTTTGCAGGGATACAAATAAAAATTATTAAATCTAAATAGAATTAATATACTCTTTGGGTTTTCCTTTTCTTCCTTTTTTCTCTCTTTTCTTTCATTTTAACTTAGAAAAGGGAGAGAATGTAAAAAAAAAAGAGGAAAATGGGACAGAAGTAGTAAAAAACAATCAAAAGGAAACAAATCTGAAAAAAGCAAAACCTAATCATTTTAGTTGAAAGTGTGATGAATAATCATTTGTTTTTTAAAAATAAGTTATTTTCCAAACCTTTGAAAGGAAAATGTTTTTGAAATTGTTCAGTAGGTTTCTAATCAGCTTTATATTTATAACTTTACAAAGTTCAATTGCTATTTCACAGTGAAAACTAATTAATCAAGAAAAGGCCTCTTCTTTCTGAACAGATCAGCAATCCATGTGTATCAAAGACTTGAGCGTCTTGCATGGGATTCTGAGACCCCAGAGGAGCTGATGCAGCCCCACTTCACTGAGCATCTGGTGGTATGATGCTGAGCAGAGTATCTGTGGTTTTGCAGAAAAAAGGAGGAGAAGCCAGGCTGGGTGTGCAGCAGAAACATCTGTTTGCACCTGGAAGAGCCCCCAGGAAAGTGGTCACGATTGTGACCAACAGCTTGGCTTTTGCATACTGGAGTATTTCTTATGGTGATTCCCACGCAGCACAGCAAAAGGATAGGAAAACATCCATATAGGAAAGCAGGAAGAAGCAATGTTGATTTACATCACTTGGAGACCTGGCCCATTGACTACAGCTGATTACACCTGCTGGAGTCTGGTCCCATTGACACCAATGAAGCAATGATCTATTTACACCATCTGGGATCTGGCCCCATTGATGCCAATAGAGCTACTGCTGATTGACACCAGCTCATGATTTGGAACTATTAACTCCTGTGGAAACTGAGGGACAGACATGAAGGCTCAGATTTTCAAAGACATCGCAGGGGTTTTGCATGTTAATGCACATAGAACATTCAAATCCCTTAGGTGAATTGAACATCTCAATCTAAACAATTTCGCCAAGGTCACACAGCGTCTTGGTAGCGGAGTGAGGAGCTGAACTACCATCTCCTGTATGTCGCACAAGAGCCTTGCCTACAAGACCATCCTTATAGAATCATAAACTTTAAGTTTAGAAGGGACCATTGTGATCATCTAGTCTAACCTCCTGCACATTGTAGGCCACAGAACCTCATCCACCCACTCCTGTAACAGACCCCTAATCTCTCTCTGAGTTACTGAAGTCCCCAAATCATGATTTACAGACTTCAAGTTACAGAGAATTCACCATTTACACTAGTTTAAACCTGCAAGTGACCCATGCCCTGTGCTGCAGAGGAAGGCGAAAAAACCCCAGTGTCTCTGCCAATAAGACCCAGGGGAAAATTCCTTCCTGACTCCAAATATGGTGATCAGTTAGACCCTGAGCATGTGGGCAAGGCCCACCAGGCATACATCTGGGAAAGAATTCTCTGTAGTAACTCAGAGCCCTCCCCATCTAGAGTCCCATCACCAGATATTGGATATATTTGCTGCTAGCAGTCGCATATCAGCTACATGCCATTATAGGCAGTTTCATCATACCATCCCCTCCACAAACTTATCAAGTTCATCTTGAAACCAGTTAGGTTTTTTGCCCCCACTGCTTTCCTTGGGAGACTGTTCCAGAACTTCACTCCTCTGATGGTAAGAAACCTTCACCTAATTTCAAGCCTAAGCTTGTTGATGGCCAATTTATATCCATGTGTTCTTGTGTTCATATTGGCCCTTAACCTAAATAACTCCTCTCCCTCCCTGGTATTTATCCCTCTGATGTATTAATAGAGAACAATAATATCTCCCCTCAGCCTTCTTTTGGTGAAGCTAAATAAGCAAAGCTCTTTCAGTTGCCTCTCATAAGGCAGGTTTTCCATTTCTCGGATTATCCTAGTAGTCCTTCTCTGCACCTGTTCCATTCCATTCCCATTCTTAAAATCATAGAAACATAGAATCATAGAATATCAGGGTTGGAAGGGACCTCAGGAGGTCATCTAGTCCAACCCCCTGCTCAAAGCAGGACCAATTCCCAACTAAACATGGGAGACGAAAATTGCACACAGTATTCCAGATGATGTCTCACCAGTGCCTTGTATAATGGTACTAACACTTCCCTCTTATAAAGAGAACAAACACAGATTCTGAATAAAATTTGTTAACACTGTACAAGTTTATGAATCTTGATAATAACAAAAAGAAGTGATAATTAAAAAAAAATATGTCTTTCTTTCCCTCCCTGAGAAGAGCATTCTGCTCACCAGTCTCCTTATGGCCTTCTTCATCTTGGCATTCCTCAGCGTGTAGATCATCGGTTTCAGTATTGGGGTGATTACAGTGTAACGGACTGAGATCACCTTGTCCATGGCAATTTCTGGAAAGGCCGAGCATAGATGAAGATGAAGAGGATGAATATTAAACACAGAACGATGATCTGGGTTCCACAGGTGGACAGAGACTTGCGCTTCCCTTCCGTGAGTTGTGTCCTGATCTTGACCAATATGATGGTCTACGAAATGAGCAGGAGAATGAAGATAATTATGGCAAGCATCCCACTTTGGGAGACCATCAGCAGATCAAAGAGGTAGGTGTCAGTGCAGGCCCGTTTGATGACTTGTAGGACATCACAGTAGAAATTGTCCAGGACGTTTGGCCCACAGAATGGTAAATGGAAGATCAGTTCAATTGATGCCAACATTAGAGCCTTTGCAAATTCCCTCCTGTGCTGTGATGGCACAAGGAGGCTGATTGGGACACTGTGGAAGAATTGGACCTTTGACTGGCCTCCAAAGCAGAGGAAATCCCGTGGCTGGTGAGCTTTGTTCTTGGCACTGAGATGGAGAGAGAGCTAAGCAGTGAGTTAGAGCGGGGGAGAAAAAATTCAGGGCTTCTCGGTTCCAAGCTAATTCTAGATGGGAAGCGGTCTCAACGATTAGAGGAGGGGGGTAATTGTATTTTGGGGTCCCTCTTGGCTCATTTAATATATATTGTCCAAGAGCTCTACTGAAAGGACTGATAACATTTGGTGAGATACAATACAAAAAGATCAGAGTCCAAAGTTGGTCTTTCGGACTCGGCAGCCAATACACAATCAGAGACCTGAAACGTCAATACTGAGATTCAGTAGGCACCTGGGGACTTAATATGTCAATGAGGTATAAACATCTCAATTAAAACATCCTTCTACCCAATTTTATCAGGCACTTCAAGTAACAACGGTAATGGGATCTTTTTTTTAGTGCTTGAATAGAATAGAATAGAATAGAATAGAATAGAGATCTAATCTGTAGGACTCTTACTGGCCAAGTCGTTATGGGTAGAGTTGGGTGAATAATGAACTTTTTTGGTTCACTAGCTATTAAAAAAATTAAACTAATGTTTAATGTAAAATTTAAACTAAGGTCAAACTGAAAATAACATTAAAACATTTCTTGGAGATTGAAAAGTCAAAGAAGTTTTGACCTCGAAACAGTGGTAATGTCAAAGCAAAGTTGGTTCTGTAGCAACCTGGAAATTTTGGTTTAGACTTTCAGGCATTTTGCAAAAAGCGAAGTAAAATATTTCCAAAACCACAGGAGGTGAACACTATGATGGTAGTGGTAGGATGCTCCCTCATAAGCCTCATAAACCTAGTGGTCAAGGTATTCATCAAAGACATAAGAAACCTGTATTCATTCTCCCCCAAACCCCACCTGATGAGCAAACAATGGCATGTGATGTCTGTTATCAATAAAACCTATCAAAGATGTCTTAAACTTCAATGTAAACTTCTCACATTGTCTACAGTCTGTGAATTACTCATAGGAGTTATTTTTGAAACATGAATAAATACAAGCAGATGCCAATCTGTAAACACAAATCTATGCTAACTAAATTATTCTTTGAATACTATTTGTTGATTGCTGAGTACTATTAGGACTTATTATTATTCCACTTATGCAAATGTCCTAATGGGGCACCTGAGACACTATATTATTTAATTTAACAAAGAGAATGTTAAGGAGTGACTTGATTACAGTCTAAAATATCTGCATGGGGAACAAATATTCAATAATGGGCTCTTCAATATAGCAGAGAAAGATATAACGTGATGCAATGGGTGGATGTTGAAGCTAGACAAACTCAGACTGCAAAAAAGCATAATTTTTTTTATACTGAGAGTAATTAGCCATTGTAACAATTTACCAAGGATCATGGTGGATTCTCCATCACTGTCAATTTTTAAAAACAAGACTGGAAGTTTTTCTAAATATCTGGAATTATGGGAATTTTCTCTAGCCTGTGTTCTACAGAAGGTGAGAAAAGATTATCATCATTCTCCCTTCTGACCTTGGAATATATGAATGTAAGAGAAAGAAAAAATGACTGGACAGATTGGTTTTCAAGCTGCACAGTCACAGCTTATCTCTTGTTGAACCCACAGGGCTAGATTCACAAAGGGATTTAGGTGCCTAAATCTCAGCATCAGGCAACACCAGTATTCACAAAACCCTGCTCAGCTGCGGCCTAACCCAGGAGGCCCCTAAAGCACTTGGTACCTAAGTTTTTGCAGTCAATGCTCCCTAGCCGCCTATGGTTTTTTTCCTCTGAGCATGTGGGCTGCTGCCTCGCTCTAGGCATCTGAATTTCTCAACCCCAGAGACATGCACAAATCAAGGGAAGATAAGAATTCCTCTGCCTAACTTCCCTGCAGGGCCT
The DNA here is from genome assembly GCF_002925995.2 of Terrapene triunguis. Classification (NCBI taxonomy): domain Eukaryota; kingdom Metazoa; phylum Chordata; order Testudines; family Emydidae; genus Terrapene; species Terrapene triunguis. The sequence goes on along the minus strand of NW_020664470.1, from coordinate 2,799,079 downwards.
GATCCATTAAGCATTCTCAGACCACACCTAACTCCAAATAAAACAGCCTACAGGGTAGCAGAAAGAGGAGGAGTTCACTCATAATATTTAACCCTGTGTCTGAGGTACTCACCTGGGATGTGGGAGACCCCCTAATCCAAGTCCCCCATCCCAGCTTCCTGGTGGGGAGGAGGGTTTTAAACAGGAATCTGTTACCTCTCAAGTAAGATTCCTAGCCACTGGGCTATGGGATATCCTAATGTTGGACTACTGGTGAAGCTGTTCCACTTCGGATAACTAATTAAAGAGTCATTGGAGGAAATGGACTGGATCCCGGGTATCTGCTCCAACCACCAAGCTACAGAGTCATTCTCATGCTTGCACTCTCTCTCTCTTTCTGGCTTAGTGTCTCTTTAATAAATTAATCCAAACTGGGACAGTTTCAACAGGAGACATTGAGGGAGCCCCACATCACAATATCCCAAAGCTCAGTGGGTCAGACCCTCAGCTCAGAAATGGCAGATTTACATTCAAATCCCTGTTTCCACCTCAGGTGGAGGGAGGGACTTGAACCAGGTGAGTGTCCTAACCACTGGGCTAAAAGTTATTAGGGAGCTTCCCCTCTGCAGATTCTTGCAAAAATGGTGTGGGTACCTCACTTCAGGATGAGAATCCCAAGCAGTGGGAGATGCCTCCCTACAGCCTGGATTTAGGCCCTGAAATCCCCCTTCTTGGCATCTCCCATTGGTGAGGCAGCTCCCTGCTTAGCATGCTGGTTTTAGTGAACCCCATTCTGAGGTGCCTATTTCTCCCTCCACTCATTGCATAGGGAGCCCCAGTGCCAAATGCAGGGTCTGTGAATCCCATTGATATTCTAGGCACCTAAAACACAGGCACCGGGACACTTGGCATCACCCGATCTAGCTCCCTTTTTGAAACTGAGCCTCAGAAGTAGGAAATTGCATGCAATGAACTCACCAATCTCATTTCCCTTTAGACACAGGACCCCATTCATTTGGTAACACTTCTATCTCTCAATCTGTTACCGTAGGCTGGATATTCAAATTGTAATAACTGATACTCTTCTTTCATTTGTAATCAATGACAAAATTCACACTGTCTTCAATGGCAGCATGACTGAGCTCAAATTGATCAACAAAAAAATGAATTAAGAGCCAGATTATGAATCCCTTGCTTAGCAACTACCAATATTAATTGTTCAACTGAAGACAGTAAGACTCCTCAAGAGAGTAACAGCAAGATATCAAAAAGATATTTAGGCACCTAACTCTCATTGAAATCAGTGCTTATGAATGAGAGCACGAGTGCCACATGCTGGCACCTTTAATTATCTGTAAGAGTGGCATTGTAACAGTGTGCAGGTGGGCCCCTCTATCTTTGGTCACTTCTGCACCCACAAACCAGCCAGAGACCTCTGCTTTGGTGCAATCACCCGTGTTCTTTATTTACAGTACAAGTTCCCACCAACTTGTAGCTACAGACAGCATCAGGCTCACAGCCTCAGGGACTGCTAGCTTCTGCAGTCAGCAGGGGAGAGCGGCCTCTAACTCCCTGGCTCCTCCATTTCCTCTCTCCCTGGCTTCCTTCCTGCAAGCCCTTATATAGCCCTTGGCTAATGATGTTGGCAGCTGTTCCCGGTTTGGCACTTAGGCCTGGGCTTACTCAAGGAGCTCCAATTCCCCTTTCCTGATTGGAGCTGGCCTGACAGAGGTCTGGCTCAGGGTTTCCTAGCCAGCACCCTGTCCCAGGCATGAAAGAAAGAAAGAAAATGTCTTAGATTATGCTTCGCCAAACAGTGTTGAAGATAGTAATTCACATACTGAAAACAGACAGAATTCAACTCTCTTTATACTTAGATTTTTTTTTAAATGGTACATTCTGAATTTCATTAATTATCATTGCTGGTTAAAAGCCTGGGATTTCCATGGTAAATCTTCATAGTAAATTCGATCTGGCAAGACATAATGCACCAAAATCTCCCCTGAAGTCAACATGATGTTATCCTCAAAAAATGCTGCGGGATAGGGCTCAAAGTGTGTTTTTCTTTTCATGACTAAATCAAAAAGGAAAAGCTTTTTAAGTTGTTTGTTTCACAAAAATTATTGCCTCTTAAGAAGTAGAGCAAATGGGCCTGGTTCTCCTTCCCTATACACACACTTTAGAACAATGCAACTTTAGTGGAATGACTCCTAATTTACATCAATGTGAATGAGGGGGGAATCAGGCCCACTGACTCCAGTGACATTACTCCTGATTTATGTCAGGATCAATGAGAGGAGAATCAGACCTACTAGTGACTTACACCTGGACGAATGAATGCTCCTGATTTACACAAATAAGAGTGAGATTTGAAAGAAGACCACTTGCTTTACTGAACTGTGTTACACACATGACATAGGAGGGTTGTATATATGTGATCCAGTTTTATCATGGACTCTATCAGTTTCCATTACCTGATACAGGTATCACATTGTTCACCATTTCCAGTTAGCTACCTCAACAGGGAATCAATGATAATTCAAGGACCAGAATGTGAGGTGATGTAAATCAATGTAGATACACAGAAGTAAAGATTAGCTAAACCAATTTACATTACCTACAGATTTGTAATGAGGTCATTCCTATTCAAAGTATGGAAAAATATATAGAAATTCTTTATTGCTTGAAATATGTTTTATGGATGGTGTACTGGAATGTTATAAGAACAAATGAATTGCCATGCAGCACCATCCTGTCTCCAGTGATGGCCAGAAATAGCTGTTTCAAAGACAGCAGAATTGTACGATAAATCATAGAGAAAATTTATTCCTAACTCAGACAAGCAGTAGCTGACTGGTATCCCAAAGCATGAAGTCACTATACATATCAAGACATTTTAGAATGTTGATAATATATATGTGACTAAATAATATCCAATGATAATGAGTTCCACGGGTCAGTTGGTCAGGTAAGTGGAGAGAGACAGAAAGTGTAGGAGAGATGGACACACAGAAAAAAGATAGATAGATAGATAGATAGATAGATAGATAGATAGATAGATACTGTGGATTGCAATGATTCATTTGTTTGTACTTGCACAAAAACTACGCCCAATAAAAAATAAATATTTGGTCAGAATTTTGCAGTGCACGATACCTTGACCCACTGTGTTTCATCTCTATGTTCAAAGACTGTTCATTTTTTCAAACATTTCTTGACCACAATCCTTCTTAAAGAATCTTTCACTTCCTTGTTTCTAAGGCTGTAGATGAAGGGATTCAACATGGGAACGAAAAGGGTATAAAACACAGACATCGCTTTCCTTGGGAACAGAGAAGCTAGCCTACTGGGTTGGGCGTACATCAAAGCAGTGGACCCATAAAATAAAGTCACAACCATCATGTGGGAGGTGCAGGTGGAGAAGGCTCTGTGTCTGCCCTCAGCAGAGCGAATCCTGAGGATGGTGGAGATGATATAGATGTAGGAGATGAGCACAATCAGGGCAGTGCTCACTATGATGAGGCCACAGAAGGTAAACATCACAAGATAGTTGACATACGTGTCACTACAGGAGAGACTAATCAAGGGAGGGCCGTCACAGAAGAAATTATCAATCTCATTAGACCCACAATGGTTCAGTGTAAAGGTGAAACCTGTTTGCACCATTGAATTCACACAGCTGCAGATATATGACCCTGCAACCAGCTGAATGCAAACCCACTTGGACATGGTAACGGGATACAAGAGTGGGTTGCAGATGGCGGTGTATCTATCATATGCCATCACTGCAAGGAGAAATGCTTCGGTGGTGAGGAAGACAGTGATGAAGAAGAATTGGGTGGCACATCCATTGTAGGAAATGGCTTTACTCCCTGCTAGGAAGCTCACCATGGCTCTGGGGGCAACAGAGGAAGAGCAGCAGACGTCTAAGAAGGACAGGTTCTTGAGGAAGAAGTACATGGGGGTATGAAGGTGAGAGTCAACTCTAATGATGAGGGCTAGGATGGTGTTTCCCAGCACGGTTATGATGTAAATCACCAGGAACATCACAAAGGGGACAATTTCGAACCACAGACTTCTTCCAAACCCCAGCAGGATGAATTCTTTCACTCCTGTGTGGTTTGCCTTTCTTACTGGCTCCATGGCTGACATTTCCTTTAGAAAATAGAACAAGGTAAAAGTTAAAAGGTCAAATACAGAAGATACATTGAAGTTTCTCCTAAATGTTCTTCAACTCAATTGGGGTTAGTCACTTAGATGCTTTGGAAATTCCCAGTAGGTTCCTAAATATTTTAAAAATCTGGCCTCCGTTTTTGTTTCTTTCTTTCTTTCTTTCTTTCTTTCTTTCTTTCTTTTAGAAAAATGTACTATGAAGTCCAGATTAATCAACTTTCTCCTACAACTATGATTCATGACTCTTCTTCTTGGCTGATTAAGATGTGGGCAAAATCCTCCATGAGTAACACCATTCATTTATAAAAGGGTTGTAGAAATAGGACTATCTATCTATCTATCTATCTATCTATCTATCTATCTATCTATGATTTAATTAATTATCATTTCTGCTCCTGACAGATTGCAATGGTTCTAGCTAAGAGCTTTAACCTCTGTACAAAATATCCTTACTCAGGGACATCCAATGGGAGTTTTGCATGAGTATTGATGAGGAAAGTCTGAGTATGAATGTAAGGACTCAGTATTTGCGTTTGACTACAAGTTACTTCTACTTTGGCTGACTTGTGTGTTAAGTGTCTGATTCTGCCACCCTTAGTCACATTGAGTAGTACCTTCTTTCCAGTGTAGCCTTCTTGATAACACTGGATTGTTCATTTCAACTGTTTGATAATTAACCTTACAAGTACGTGTATTCATGGCTAATCACCCTGGATTTGAGTCTTTTCCATCAGAGGGAGGGCCGTTGGATTCTGGTCACTGGAAGCTAGGTCAACAACCTTCAGATATCTAGACAATTCTCTCAAGATGTGTCTGGAACCTTACAAAGCATTTCCCAATTTTCTAATGTCTGGGTGAGGGGTAGAGTAGGTTTGAAAACAACAGACGAAACAATTCACACCATACTTTTAGAAAGTATATACTCTGAAATTTTCAATATTTTGATTAAAGCCTGGCAAGCAAAACCAATTGAACCATTTGGTATATGACCCTCTCTGCCAGATGGTGTCAGCAGCCCAAAGGAGTGGCTTCAATTTTGTTATGGGGTTTCTTAAAGATTTCACTCACACCAGCTTCAATCACCACTCAGAAAACTAGAGAATGTTATACATCACCCGGGCACCCTTGATGGGCAAGTCTTCCACCTGGCAAGTCCCAAATACAGGGGTTACAACAGAGAGAACTTAATTTGGGGTGGATAGGTGGAAGGAAGGCAAAAGACCGGATTTGGGGAAGCCAGCAATTCATAAATTAAAAAGTTCTATGACGTGAAACTCCCCCTGGGTATCTCAAAAGTAGATCCAACCTCAGTACTCCTTTAGCTTATGTGTTCTGGCCAATTCCCTGTTCCCCAGCTCCGCCCTCACCATTTGTTGTCCAGGATTGGAGAAGTCCCAGGATTCTAGCTGGTTAGGGATGTGTGGGATGTTCTGTTACCTAACCCAGCTGGAGTGATTTCAGCTTTCCTTGCTGGGCAAGGAGGCCTGCACCAGTGTCCCTTGGGCTCGCTGCTGTTTTTTCTCTGTGGCTTCAGTGCAAGCTGACCAGCTCTGCTGCCCTTTGTCCCCTTAAAGCCGCCACCTTTGCCATCCATTGCCTGAGCCATCCACTGCCTCCGAGAAGCTGCTGACACTGCCTCTCTGCACCACCCCTCCCCTTGGAGCTGCTGCCATTGCTGATTTGTTCCACCCATCACCATCAACGCACCTGCCACTGTTCTGCGCTGTCCAACAATCTCAGCTTGGCTCTTGGGAAGGGATCAGTGGTGCTTAGGGCTCTTGAGAAAGGCCTCACCACTCGAGAGGCACAAGTAGCTGCCTTTAAACTCTTTTTTTCCTTCTTCTAGCTCTGTCCAGGCTCTCTTTCTGCACTGTGCCTGACAGACATCTTTGTGAGGGCAACCTTGGCATGTTCGATGTTGACGTCCTGTCCTTCTAGCTCCCAACAAGCTCAATTGCACTTTATCCCCCAACTCAAAATTGAACTGCACTTTAAACAAAATGCTCCACACTGTCATGTAAGCGAAATGCAAATGAGGCCAGGTCCATCTAGTCAATTCCCTTTGCTCTCCAATAGACAGTGGCAGAGAGCTCCCTCAGCAATGGAGTCCTTCCCCCATTTCATCCACAGGTGACAGTGCTGGGCTCCCTTTTAAAGATATTTTTTCCTCAAGGGACTGCAACATCTAAATCAAACTTCTGTCTGAAATTTATTTTGCCTACTATTATCACAATTGTCACCTGAAATGACTGTTAGTAAAACAGCTTAGACAACAAATATTATTCAAGGTTATCCAGTGAGATCACTGCATGTTTTAGACAGAAGCTATCTGTGCAGAGTCATTTTCTGTGTTTCCACCCTTAGCTGGTCAGTTGTCCCTGTTGTTCGTGTTATTGTTTAATGCCGCAGCAGGGGAAAGAAAGCATTTTAAAATAAATCATAAATCCCCAGCAGAAGGCAAGAGCACTCAGAGTCATATGCCACACCTTGAAGTCTTTAAATTCTATCTATCTATCTATCTATCTATCTATCTAAGTGATTAGATTGCTGGTCGACAATGTCCATATCAAAGTCCTGATGCTGCAAACAAATAGATATGCCTGTGAAGAACTTGTCTCAAATACCTGTCATGGGAGGTCTAAGAGTACATAATGCTGCCTCAGCACAGGGAACCTGACTCGATGACCTCTCATGGTCCCTTCCAGCACTACCTTTCTTTGATTCTTTGGCAGCAGTCCCATTGAAATCAATTAACTGATTCCCAACAATAATTGTCCTCATGTTCATGTGTTTCTAGAGGCAGGTTATTTATTGATTGATTGATTGGCCAGAGCAAGTACTTTTGTGGGGTACAAGGAAAGAATGAGTTGATTGCTAAACACTTAGCAGTTTTGGATCCAATTCTTCAAGTACTTCCCTCAGGCATAGTGTTTACTATGGTGAGTTCTTCCATTAACTTCAGCACTATGGCAATATTTAAATGAAGAAATGGACAAAAGACTTTTCAGTGCTAACTTAAAAAAAGGTGTAATTCAGACATTGTGCTAAGGAAAACTATAGAAGTCTTGACCAAAAATTGATTACACTTGAGAGCATATAGGCAGAATATGAAAGAATAACCAGGGAATCAATAAAAAATATACCTTTAAATATATAACGCCTAATATCTTACCTTGTTTGGAATCCAAGTAAAAGTCACCAGAATATCAAGTGTCTGGGGAACTGGAGGATGTTTTATCAGGGTGTTAAGTCAAATCTCAAAAGCAGTGTTTTGAAGAGCCCACAGAGGACATTCAGCCGAGGGGAGTTTGTTCTATTGTAGGATACATGGCTTCATCTCCCTCAGATGTAAACTCGAGATCTTTGCTAAACTACCTCAGCAGCAGCACAAAGCAAGATCTGCACTGTCTCCTGGAACGGAGACAGCACTGCTTCTAATTGTTCCACCAGTCTTTGGGTATGTCTACACTACAGGATTAATCCGAATTTAGATAATTTGAATTTAGGAAACAGGTTGTATAAATTCGATTGTGCGCGGCCACACTAAGCACCTTAATTCGGTTTTAAACCACATTAATTCGGTGGTGTGCGGCCACACTACCCCATTAACTTAAACACAGTAATTCGGTGGTGTGCGTCCACACTAACCCTAATTCGAATTAACAAAATCGATTTAGGCTCTACTCCGTTCGTCGAGGTGGAGTACAGAAATCGATTTAAAGGGCCCTTTCATTCGAATTAACTGGCTCTGTAGTGTGGACGGGTGAAGGGTTAATTCGGATTAAGGCAGCTAAATCCGAATTAAAGTCCTAGTGTAGACCAGGCCTTTGAGAGGCAGGGCCAATGTGACAAAAGAATTAAAGAGATACCCAACAGACCTGAAGTAAGACTGATCAAGCCTGGACTTGAAACACACTTGATGTGTTTGAACTCTGTTAATATTTCCATAGGAGGTACAATAAACATGTGTTTGTGATCAGACCAGTGGGAATACCACAAATCCAAGTGATTAAGTCATAAAAATAGTGTGCTTATCTATCTATCTATCTATCTATCTATCTATCTATCTATCTATCTATCTATCTATCTATCTTCATCCTCATATTAAAGAATTCCAAGGGCATTACTCTGCATTTACACCAGTAGAAGTGAGAGTCTGATCTGATGACCTTTTCAAACAATGGAAAGAACCTGCTTGACTTCAGTGGGCGTTGGATCAAGCCACAAGATCAGAATCAGACCCACTATCTCTTTCATAGATTCATGGATTCCAAGGCTGGACAGAACCATTGTGGTGATCACCTAGTCTAACCTCTGTAAAACCCAGGCCAGAAAACCGCCCTGAAATAATTCCTAGAGCAGATTTTTTTTCTTCAAAAACATCACATCTTGATTTAAAATGGCCAGTGATGGAGAATCCACCATGAACTTTATTAAGTTGAACTTTATTAAGTGATTAATTACTGTCAACTGTTCACATTGTATGCCTTAGAATCATAGAATCATAGAATATCAGGGTTGGAAGGGACCTCAGGAGCTCATCTAGTCCAACCCCCTGCTCAAAGCAGGACCAATTCCCAACTAAATCATCCCAGCCAGGGCTTTGTCAAGCCGGGCCTTAAAAACCTCCAAGGAAGGAGACTCTACCACCTCCCTAGGTAACGCATTCTAGTGCTTCACCACCCTCCTAGTGAAATAGTGTTTCCTAATATCCAACCTAGACCTCCCCCACTGCAACTTGAGACCATTGCTCCTTGTTCTGTCATCTGCCACCATTGAGAACAGCCGAGTTCCATCCTCTTTGGAACCCCCTTTCAGGTAGTTGTAGGCTGCTATCAAATCCCCCCTCATTCTTCTCTTCTGGAGACTAAACAATCCCAGTTCCCTCAGCCTCTCCTCATAAGTCATGCACTCCAGACCCCTAATCGTTTTTGTTGCCCTCCGCTGGACTCTTTCCAATTTTTCCACATCCTTCTTGTAGTGTGGGGCCCAAAACTGGACACAGTACTCCAGATGAGGCCTCACCAATGTCGAATAAAGGGGAACGATCACGTCCCTCGATCTGCTGGCTATGCCCCTACTTATACAGCCCAAAATGCCGTTAGCCTTCTTGGCAACAAGAGCACACTGTTGACTCATATCCAGCTTCTCGTCCACTGTGACCCCTAGGTCCTTTTCTGCAGAACTGCTACCTAGCCATTCGGTCCCTAGTCTGTAGCTGTGCATGGGATTCTTCCGTCCTAAGTGCAGGACTCTGCACTTGTCCTTGTTGAACCTCATCAGGTTTCTTTTGGCCCAATCCTCTAATTTGTCTAGGTCCCTCTGTATCCGATCCCTACCCTCTAGTGTATCTACCACGCCTCCTACTTTAGTGTCATCGGCAAACTTGCTGAGAGCGCAGTCCACACCATCCTCCAGATCATTAATAAAGATATTAAACAAAACCGGCCCCAGGACCGACCCTTGGGGCACTCCGCTTGAAACTGGCTGCCAACTAGACATGGAGCCATTGATCACTACCCGTTGAGCCCGACGATCTAGCCAGCTTTCTATCCACCTTACAGTCCATTCATCCAGCCCATACTTCTTTAACTTGGTAGCAAGAATACTGTGGGAGACCGTATCAAAAGCTTTGCTGAAGTCAAGGAATAACACATCCACTGCTTTCCCCTCATCCACAGAGCCCGTTATCTCATCATAGAAGGCAATTAGGTTAGTCAGGCACGACTTCCCCTTGGTGAATCCATGCTGACTGTTCCTGATCACTTTCTTCTCCTCTAAGTGGTCTTAATTTGTCTAACTTCAACTTCAAGCTATTGGAACATTCTATACCTTTTTCTGCTGAACTGAAAAGCCATTATTAAATATTTGTTCCCTGTGCAGGTACTTATCGACTGTAATCCAGTCATCCTTCAACCTTCTCTCTCTTAAGTTAAATTGATTGAGCTCCTCGACTCTATTACCATAGGACAGGTTTTCTAATCCTTTAATCATTTTCATGGCTCTTCTCGGAACCCTCTCCACTTTATCAACTTCCTTCTTGAATTGTGGACACCAGAACTGGACACAGGATTCCAGCAGGGGCCACTGTGCCAAATACACAGGTAAAATAAACTCTCTATTGTTACTCAAGATTCCCCTATTTCTGCAGCCAAGGATCGCATTGCACAGTGTTACACCAGGAATTCATGTTGAGCTAATTATCCATTACATCCATTTTTCATAGTTACTACTTCTCAGGATAGAGTCCCCCACCGTCTAAGTGTGGCCTACATTATTTGTTCCTACCTGTATACATTTAGCCACATTAAATTTCATATTGTTTGCCTGCACCCAGCTTACCAAGTGATCCCTTTGTATCAGTGTCCTCTTCATTATTTACCACTCCCACAATTTCCGTGTTATCTACAAACTTTATCAGTGATGATCTGACATTTTCTTCCAGATCATTAATACAAATGTTAAATACCATAGGGCCTAGAACCAATCCCTTCAGGACCCCATTAGAAATGCACCAATTTGATGATGATTGTTATGGCTGATAGAATGAAGTTCAGGAAGTGGAACATATATGGATGTCAGCATTTTGTTTTCAAGGGGCAGTAGATGTTCTCCCATTGAAATCAGTGGTAAACCTCATTATGACTGTAACAGCAGCATGATTGTTCTCAATCTTAATTAGAAAATTAAAATCACAGAAACATAAAAAGAGCCCACTGAACTAAAGGCCAGATTGTGAACCCCAATGCACAACAATCACTTAAATGAGTAGCCCCACTGCAGTCAATAATGCTAATCAATGGAGTGAGGTCCAGGTCCCCAAACATACTTAGGTATCTACTACTCGTTGAAATCATTGGGAATTTGATTCTGAAGGACTTTTGAGGATCTGGCCCTAGGTGCTTCTGATTATGAGTAGCCTTAAATTTTCACATTCTGGAATCAGAGAGACTATATGTTGCTTCATAATTAGATCTTTATTTAAACATGTGGTGCATTCAGAGTTTCATTACCCAGGTTTGCAAGGGAAAGGAATTCAATAATTACTGTCCTGGGACCTCCCAGTTAAATCATAGAATCATAGAATCATGTTCCATTCTATGCATCCGATGAAGTGGGCTGGAGCGCACAAAAGCTTATGCTCAAATAAATGTGTTAGTCTCTAAGGTGCCGTAAGTACTCCTGTTCTTTTTGTGGATACAGACTAACATGGCTGCTACTCTGAAATCTGTCAATAGAATCATAGAATATCAGGGTTGGAAGGGACCTCAGGAGGTCATCTAGTCCAACCCCCTGCTCAAAGAAGGACCAACCCCAACTAAACCATCCCAGCCAGGGCTTTGTCAAGCTGGGCCTTAGAAACCTCTAAGGAAGGAGATTCCACCACCTCCCTAGGTAACCCATTCCAGTGCTTCACCACCCTCCTAGTGAAAAGGTTTTTCCTAATATCCAACGTAAACCTCCCCAATGCAACTAGAGACCATTACTCCTTCTTTTCTCATCTGCTACACTGAGAACAGTCTAGATCCATCATCTTTGGAACCCCCTTTCAGGTAGTTGAAAGCAGCTATCCAATCCCCTCTCATTCTTCTCTTCTGCAGACTAAATAATCCCAGTTCCCTCAGCCTCTCCTCATAAATCATGTGCTCCAGCCCCCTGATTATTTTTGTTGCCCTCCAGTAGACTCTCTCCAATTTGTCCATATTCTTTCTGTAGTGAGGGGCCAAAAAGTGGACTCAATACTCCAGATGTGGCCTCACCAGTGCCGAATAGAGGGGTATAATCACTTCCCTCTATCTGCTGGCAATGCTCCTATTAATGAAGCCCAATAAGCCGTTAGCCTTCTTCACAACAAGGGCACACTGCTGAATCATATCTATCTTCTCATCCACTGTAATAACCTGGTCCTTTTCTGCAGAGCTGCTGCCTAGCCGCTCGGTCCCTAGTCTGTAGCAGTGCATGGGATTCTTCTGTCCTAAGTGCAGGACTCTGCACTTGTCCTTGTTGAACCTCATCAGATTTCTTTTGGCCCAATCCTCTAATTTGTCTAGGTCCTTCTGTATCCTATCCCTACCCTCCAGTGTCTCTACCACTCTTCCCAGTTTAGTGTCTTCTGCAAACTTGCTGAGGGTGCAATCCACGCTATCCTCCAGATCATTAATTAAGATATTGAACAAAACCAGTCCCAGGACCGACCCTTGGCGCACTCCGCTTGATACTGGCTGCCAACTATACATGGAGTCATTGATCACTACCCATTGAGCCCGATGATCTAGCCAGCTTTCTATCCACCTTATAGTCCATTCATCCAGCCCATACTCCTTTAACTTGCTGGCAAGAATACCGTGGGAGATCATATCAAAAGCTTTGCTAAAGTCCAGGAATAACATAACCACTGCTTTACCCTCATCCACAGAGCCAGTTATCTCATCATAGAAAGCAATTGGGTTAGTCAGGCATGACTTGCCCTTGGTGAATCCATGCTGACTGTTCCTGATCACTTTCCAGATGGTGAGCATTCACCAAACCTACAAGCCATATGCCACCAAAATCCCTATTGAAGATAATTGGAGATTTGCTTCAGAGAAACCTACAGGATGGGGCCCAAAATGTTTTCATTTCATGACTAGATCAAAAAACACAAGTGTTTTCATATGCTCCAGTCACTAAGTTCATGGCCTCTTGCAAATGTAGAGAATGGGCCTTGTTCTTCTGTCACTGACACAAGCTTTACAAAAGTACAGCTACATTTACTTCAGTGCAGTTACTCCTGATTCACACCAGACCAGAGTGTCTCCCTCTGGCCCAGTCTAAGATTAAGTTGCCTTTCTAGATCTTAACCCCCGTAGCCACAACCTGATACAAGTATCATCTTGTTTACCGTTTTCCAGCAGTTGCCAAGGCATCTGAGATACTGCAAAAACCAGATTCTCAGTTGGTATAAAACAATGTAGCTCCATGGCATTCATTTGGAGCTAGCTTGGTGTCTCCTTGCCTAAGCTAGCCAATGGGGGGGGGCAGGGTTTGGGATTCTCAGCTGTGAGCCCTCCCCTGGAGTCTGGCGCCTAAGATATTTCTTGCAAAAGGTGGTGGGAAGGGGAAGAATTTCCCTCTTTCATTGCTCTTAGACTAGTGGGCCGGGTATATCACTTTGGATGTGGGAGACCACTGGCTCAAATTCCACATCCCCCTGAGGGGAAGAAGTGACCTGAACAGAGCTCTACCACCTCCCATGTAAGGCTCTAACTGCCAGATTATGGGATGTTCTCATGTTGGCTCCCTCAATCTCTCTCGTTGGTGCAGTTCCACTCTGAATAAATAATTAAAGCATCACTGTATGTATGGATGTATGTTTATTTTTGTAGATTTTTTTCTGTCCTCTTCCTTCTTTCTCCAACTTTTTTCTAATTTTTCCTTTTGCAATGGTAGTGGAAAAGGGAGAGACCAGAGAAACCAGAGAAAAGGAGTATGAAAAACTCCAAAGCAATAGATAAGCATGTGGTGCAGTTAATTCCAAATGAATGAAAAAATGTTTCCTGCTTAAAACCTATAGAATAAAAAGTCTTTCTTTCTGTTTTGAAATTTTTCATGAAAAGGATTCCATCCGGGTCTAATACAAGCATAAGACTCCCTGGATACATTTCAGACCGTGAGAAATTCACTAGATTAGATAGATAGATAGATAGATAGATAGATAGATAGATAGATAGATAG
>NW_020664470.1:2781487-2785203 GCF_002925995.2 Terrapene triunguis | reverse complement strand
GATAGATAGATAGATAGATAGATAGATAGATAGATAGATAGATAGATGGGGGAGCTATAAGAGCTAACCCTATTGTTAACTAAAAGAAGCCATGACTATAGACAGTAAGGAAGAAGACACATTGATACAGGATTGCACAGGACAGCAAGCTACAGATGCATCTTCATTGGTACAGTTTATTCTAGCCCCACTGAGCTAGATAAACTATACAGCTGATGATTGTTTGCAACAACACCTTGTAAGAGCAACCACTGCTTACAGGCAGCATTTCCCAGGGAACACTTTCCCTACCATGAATTGTCCATTCAGTACCAGCAACAGAGCCACCGCATGAAAGCAACATCTGTGATGTTGTGATGTCACACCCAGGTGAGGAGATGGGGGGCATGTAGCAGCATTGCCCTCCCCCCCTAAAACTGCATCTTTTCACTCCACTCCCAACCCGAGCCCTTCAGCACAGCCCCAGGGCACCCATCCCACTCCACTTGCCCTGCCTGACAGAGCCTGCATGGACAGCATATGTAGGGAGGAGTTTGAGGGGAGAGTCTGTGTTAGGGCTCCCCTGTGCTTCCCTGGTTCTTGTCCTGCAGACAGAAAGCAGAAAGCAAGAATCCAAAGTGCAGGCAATGCAATGCTTATTGGGGTTACAGCTCTGTACACTAGTAGTGCTTTCTCCTCCTTCCTAATAGGCTGAATTATACCTGTACTGCTCACCCCTGGTCCCACCCCTTACAATTTATGGTCATGCTCCATTTTGGAGGGTCTTGAGTCTGGGGGTTTTGGTACCACCTCTTTTGTACCCCATGGGAGGGGGAGGTAGGTAGGCTGTGTTTTGGCCAGGGTCATCGTTTCTGTGGCTTTTAGTGTTTCTTATACTCCCCCCATCCCTCTTGCCCCCCTGCCCACAACTGGTTACTTGACCTTGGCTTGGAAGAGAAGTCAGGCAGCCTTCATGTGTACACTCGTATATTAAATGCCCTCCATACCCAGCAACACTTTAATTCTTTTCCTTATCTTTTCTCATTTTGCTATAAACCCCATCTGGCTGCAGACTGATGCAATCCACCGTGTCTTTGTTCTTTGTTCACCCATATTAGTAAGGATATAAGAGTATCAATGGCAAACAACCCCCCAAATTCTATCTCAAGCTAATAAACAGGCCTAAATACTACATTACTATCACTAACAGTCTGGAAGAGGTAGATTTTTCAGGGGGTCGGAATAGGGAGGAGCAGCAGAGGCACAACTGGAAGGTTTCCTCCTCCCTCCCTGCCTCAGCGTCTGGCTTACAGGTGGCGGGGATGGGGGGTTGCTATTTTGCACTGGGGAGTATCAGGGACCACCCCCACCCCGGTGTACTGAGCTGTCCCCTCCATCTCAGTTGCCAACGGCAGGGAGTGGTTGTGATGTTTTGCAATGGGGGGCTCTTCACACCCCTGAATAGCAAAGCCATGCCGGCAGAAGTCAGGAGTCTAGACCTAGCCACAGGGTTATAGGATGGATACACGGTGGGGTGCTGAAATGTAGCTGTCTGCAGAAGTATGAAAATGTTGGCTTTACCTTGATCTCCACTGTGCAATCAGCTAGAAACTGTGTGGTGGTATCTTCTCTCTACCTTCCACTGAGCTAGCCGCTGTGTATACCCAACCTCTTGGATCCACCAACTCCGAGGATTGCTGGAAGTGTCTTCACACCAAGACGCTGCTAGTTACAAAAGGCATCATGGACTCAGGTCTACATCCTCTGCCTATAACATTTCCCCAGTTGCTGCTGCACACTTCGAATGAACGGATGAGGAGGAATTTGTCAACTGCTTGTTTTACACACTTAATAAACTACTCTGTGAAGGGGAATCAAACCTCCGCCCTCAAAGGAAATCCCTCATTTATCCTGCCACATGAGATGTGGGCTGCAACGGGGGACACAATTTACCACACTAGTTAAACTGTGACAGGTTTCAGAGTAGCAGCCGTGTTAGTCTGTATCTGTAAAAAGAACAGGAGTACTTGTGGCACCTTAGAGACTAACACATTTATTTGAGCATAAGCTTTCGTGGGCTACAGCCCACTTCATCAGATGCATAGTTAGGGGGCTGTCTGGGTTCCTGGGTTAGTGTTTTTGTTGTGTGGTGTGTGGTTGCTGGTGAGTATTTGCTTCAGGTTAGGGGGCTGCCTCTTCATAACATAACAACTACGGTTCACCAAATGACATTAATAGGCAGCAGGTTTAAAACAAACAAAGGGATGTATTTCTTCACACAACGCACAGTCCACCTGTGGAACTCTTTACCAGAGGATGTTGTGAAGGCCAAGACTATAACAGGGTTCAAAAAAGAACTAGATAAATTCAAGAAGGATAGGTCCATTAATGGCTATTGGCCGGGATGGGCAGGGATGGTGTCCCTAGCCTCTGTTTGCCAGAAGCTGGGAATGGAGGACAGGGGATGGATCACTTGATGATTACCTGTTCTGTTCATTCCTTCTGGGGCACCTGGCATTAGCCACTGTCAGCAGACATGATACTGGACTAGATGGACCTTTGGCCTGACCCAGTATGGCCATTCTTATGTTCTTATTGCAAGGGAAGCTACAGATTGAGGGTCTGATTCTCCTTGAACTCATCCTGGTGTAAATTAAGAGTAACTCCACTGGATTCAATGAAGCAGATTCTGACTGCAGTGTAAGTCCAAAGATTGGTCATGAATGGACTTGACGTCTAGTTGGCAGCCGGTATCAAGCAGAGTGCCCCAGTGGTCAGTCCTGGGGCTGGTTTTGTTCAACATCTTCATTAATGATCTGGATGATGGGATGATGGGAGGAATTGCACCCTCAGCAAGTTTGCGGATGACACTAAGCTGGGGGAAGAGGTAGATACGCTGGAGGGTCGGGATAGGGTCCAGAGCAGGGGTGGGAAAACTATGGCCCGGGGCCCACATCCATCCCTTCAGACATTTATATACAGCCCCCGAGCTCCTGCTGGAGAATGGGGTATGGGAGTGGGGTCAGGTGTTTGCCATGCTCCACGTGTGATGTGGCTCCACATGGCTCCCGGAAGCAGCAGCATATCCCTCCTCTGGCTCCTATGTGTAGGGGTAGTCAGGGGGCTCCGCATGTTGCTCCTGCCCCAAGCACAGCCCCTACAGCTCCCATTGGCCGGGAACCATGGGTGGCATGTGCAGATGGGGCAGCGTGAAGAGCCACTTGGCCCTGCGTCCATGCCCCCTCCCACGCCTCAACACCCTGCCCCAACTCTGATCCCCCTCCTGCCCTCCAAACCCCCTGGTCCCAGCCCAGAGCACCCTCCTGCACTCCCAACCCCTCATCTCCAGCCCCACCCGGTCCACAAAAGGTTGAAAACTATTGTAAGGGGTCTGCCAAAGTTTGCTCTTACCATAGGCTATGGTTTTCAATCTGTTGTCTGCAGACACCTGGAGGTCTGCAAACTATGTCAAAGATTTGCAAAGGGGTCCGCACCTCCATTCAAAATTGTTTCCAAATTAAAAAAAGGTAGAAAACCACTGGATTTGTAGATTCATAGATTATATTACTATTAGATAATTCAAGCCTGACCTTCTGTGTAATACTATGCATAGAATTTCACCCAATTACCCCTCTACTGAGCCCAATAACACTGGTCTACAATTTTTGAGAAGTGGTCTGCTTCAGAGACAAAATGTGCTATTTATTATGTATTTTGATGTGCTGAATTCAAATATG
>NW_020664470.1:2694471-2781087 GCF_002925995.2 Terrapene triunguis | reverse complement strand
CTCAGTGACCCAGAATTAGTAAAGTTTGACTACATTTATTTCAGAAGTGTTTTGGCTGTAGAGCAGTGTAATTTGTGTTTGACTAAAGTATATCTTCCAGAAAGAAATCCAGTCTTGATTTGACGACATCGGGAGACAGAGAATCCAACACTTAACTTGTTAATTTGCTCCAATGGTTAATCACCCTCACTGTTAGAAATCTGTCCCTTATTTCTAATTTCAGTTTGCCTGCTTTTGATGTGCAGCCAATGGTTCTTGGTATGCCTTTCTCTGATAGAGTAAAGATCTCTTATTACCCTGTATTTCTCTCCTTATACACCATGATACTACCATGGCATTGCAGAGACTTGGTGGGATAAATCTCAGGAATGGAATATTGGTATAGAGGGGAATAGCTGGATCAGGAAGGACAGGAAAGGAAAAAGGGGAGAAAACGTTGGATTATATATCAAGAAAATATATATATATTTGTTCTGAGGTCCAGAAGTAGGTGAGAGCAGACCAGTTGAAAGTCTCTGGGTGAAGATAAAAGGGTGAAAAAAGAGGAGAAATGCCATGGTAGGGGTCTGCTATAGACCCCAAAATTAGGAAAAGGCAGTAGATGAGGCATTTCTAGCACAAATAAATAAATAAATAAAAACTACACCTGATAATAATGGGGGACTTTAACTACCAAAACATCTGTTAGAAAAGGAATATGGCAAAACACAAAATAGTCAGTATAGTTCTTGGAATGTCTGGGGGACAACTTTTGTTTCAAAAATGGAGGAAGTAATCAGAGGGAAGCCATTTCAGACTTGATTCAGATGAACAGGAAGGAAGCGGTTGAGAATTTGAAGGCTAAAGGTAACTGGAATGAAAGTGATCAAGAAACGATAAAGTTAATAATTTTAAGGAAAGGAAGGAGTGAGAGCAGCAGAATAAGGTCAATGCACTTCAAAAGTGCAGAGTAACAAACTCAGAACACTGATGGATAAAGTCCCATGAGAAGAAAATCTAAGGGAAAAAGGAGTTTATTAGAACTGGCAGTTTCTCGAAGATACATTATTAAAGGTGCAAGAGAAAATTATCCTGATCTGAATGAAAGACAGGAAGAATAGTAAGAGGCTGATATGGCTCCATCAGGAGCATTTTAATGTTGTGAAAATTAAAAAAAGAATCCAAACCAGTGGAAATATAGACAGCTTGCTAAGGATGAGTATGAAAGGATAGCACAAGTATTGAGGACAAAATCAGAAAGGCTAAAGTACAAAATGAATCACATCTTACAGGGGACATAGAAGGCACTAAGAAGAGGTTCTCTAATACTACATGAGGAGTAAGAGAAGGAGAAAGGAAAGTGTAGGTCTCCTGCTTAGCAGGAAAGGAGAGCCAAAAACCGATAATATAAAGAAGGCTGAGGTATTTAGCAACTGTTTTTCTTCAGTTTTCCCTAAAAAGCTTAATGGTGACCAGATGTTTAATACTAAAAGCAAGGGGGAAGGAAAACAAGCCAAAATAGAGAAAGAACAGGTCTGTAGGAATGTGTTGCTCCCTAATCATAAGCCTTGAAGAACGGCAAACTGTTCCCTTGGCAATGAGGCGGGAGTGACCTTGTTCTAGCGCCTTTGTTTGGAAAACTTATTGGCAGCCTGACATCACCTTTGCAGCTGCTGTTCACGCGCTTAAGAGATGGGTTTGTAATCTCATGCTCATGTATACTGCCTGCCTTCTGAATGGGCAAGAATGTAACCACTCAGATAAGTTGTAAACAAAGTAAGGAGAAGAATAAAAACCCCAGGAAAGGTTTTTTCCTGAGAGGCTTTTTGCAGGAGGCTTGTAAAGCTTTTCGGCTACCATAAACCTGGTGTTCTGTTTCCTTTCCTGCGTCGTCACCACAGCACAGGTCAAAGAATATTTAGATAAGATAAATGTATTCAAGTCAACAGGGCCTGATGAAATCATAGAATCATAGAAGATTAGGGTTGGAAGAGAACTCAGGAGGTTATCTAGTCCAACCCCCTGCTCAAAGCAGGACCAATTCCCAACTAAATCATCCCAGCCAGGGTTTTATCAAGCTGGGCCTTAAAAACCTCTAAGGATGGAGATTCCACCACCTCCCTAG
Organism: Terrapene triunguis; assembly: GCF_002925995.2. Classification (NCBI taxonomy): domain Eukaryota; kingdom Metazoa; phylum Chordata; order Testudines; family Emydidae; genus Terrapene; species Terrapene triunguis. Next base: position 2,778,983 of record NW_020664470.1, on the reverse strand, counting down.
GTAACGCATTCCAGTGCTTCACCACCCTCCTAGTGAAATAATGTTTCCTAATATCCAACCTAGACCTCCCCCACTGAAACTTGAGACCATTGCTCCTTGTTCTGTCATCTGCCACCACTGAGAACAGCCGAGCTCCATCCTCTTTGGAACCCTCTTCAGGCAGTTGAAGCCTGCTATCAAATCCCCCCCTCAGTCTTCTCTTCTGCAGAATAAACAAGCCCAGCTCCCTCAGCCTCTCCTCGTAAGTCATGTGCTCCAGCCCCCTGATCTTTTTCGTTGCTGTCCAGTGGATTCTCTCCAATTTGTCCACATCCTTTCTGTAGTGGGAGGCCCAAAAGTGGACACAACACTGCAGATGTGGCCTCACCAGTGCCGAATAGAGGGGAATAATCACTTCCCTCTATTTGCTGGCAATGCTCCTACTAATGCAGCCCAATAAGCCGTTAGCCTTCTTCGCAACGAGGGCACACTGCTGAATCACATCTATCTTCTCATCCACTGTAATCCCCTGGTCCTTTTCTGCAGAACTGCTGCTTAGCCAGTCGGTCCCCAGACTGTAGCCGTGCATCAGATCCTTCTGTCCTAAGTGCAGGACTCTGTACTTGTCCAAGTTGAACCTCATCGGATTTCTTTTGGCCAAACCCTCCAAATGTCTAGGTCACTCGGGACCCTATCCCTACCCTCCAGCGTATCTACCTCTCCCCCCAGCTTAGTGTCATCCTCGAACTTGCTGAGGGTGCAATCCATCCCATCATCCAGATCATTAATAAAGATGTTGAGCAAAACCAGCCCCAGGACATACCCCTGCGGCACTCCGCTTGATACCACCTGCCAACTAGACATTTAGCCGTTGATCACTACCTGTTGAGCCTGACTATCTAGACAGCTTTCTATCTACCTTATAGTTCATTCATCCAATCCATACATTTTTAACTTGTTGGCAAGAATACTGAGGGAGACTGTATCAAAAGCTTTGCTAAAGTCAAGGTACATCACGTCCACCACCTTCCCCATATCCACAGAGCCAGTTACTTCATCATAGAAGGCAATCAGGTTGGTCAGGCATGAATTGCCTTTTGTGAATCCATGTTGACCGTTCCTGATCACTTTCCTCTCCTCCAAGTGCTTCAAAATGGATTCCTAAGGACCTACTCCATGATTTTTCCAGGGACTGAGGTGAAGCTCACTGGTCTGTAGCTCTATGGATTCTCCTTCTTCCCTTTTTTAAAGATGGGCAGTATATTTGCCTTTTTCCAGTTGTCCGGGACCTCACCTGATTGCCATGAGTTTTCAAAGATAATGGCCAGTGGCTCTGCAATCAAATGAGCCAACTCCCTCAGCACCCTCGGATGCATTAGATCCGGACCCATGGACTTGTGCATGTCCAGCTTTTCTAAATAGTCCTTAACCTGTTCTTTCACCACTGAGGGCTGCTCACCTCCTCCTCATAGTGTGCTGCCCAGTGCAGCAGTCTGGGAGCTGACCTTGTCTGTGAAGACCCTGGGAAAAAAAGCATTGAGTACTTAAGATTTTTCCACATCATCTGTCACTAGTTTGCCTCCGTCATTCTGTAAGGGTCCCATACTTTCCCTGACTTTCTTTTTGTTGCTAACATACCTGTAGAAACCCTTCTTGTTACCCTTTACATTGCTTGCTAGCTGCAACTTCAATTGTGCTTTGGCCTTCTTGCATGCTCGAGCAATATTTTTATACGCTTCCCTAGTCATCTTTCCTAGTTTCCACTTTTTGTAAGCTTCCTTTTTGTGTTTAAGCTCACTGAAGATTTCTCTGTTAAGCCAAGCTGGTCGCCTACCATATTTGCTAGTCTTTCTGCACATCAAGATGGTTTATTCCTACACCTACAATAAGGCTTCTTTAAAATACAGCCAGCTCTCCTGGACTCCTTTCCCCCTCATATTAGCCTCCCAGGGATCGTGCCCATCTGTTCCCTGAGGGAGTCCAAGTCGGCTTTTCTGAAGCCTAGGATCCGTATTCTGCTGCTCTCCTTTCTTCCTTTTGTCCATTTGTCCCTTTGTTAATCCTTCTCTCATTCTTGTTCCCAAGGATTTAACAGCTCTGGCACCAGTGAGAGAGGGGAACTGCACAGCAGTCATGGAATTCATCCTGCTGGGGTTTGGAAAGGGACGAGGTCTCCAGGTGGCACCATTTGTGATATTCCTGATGATTTACATAGTAACTGTGATGGGGAACGGCATCCTGATTCTCATCATCAGAGCTGACTCTCGCCTCCACATCCCCATGTACTTCTTCCTCATGAACCTGTCCCTCATAGACCTCTGCTATTTGCCCCCAGAACCACACTGAGTTTCCTAGCATGGAGCAAAGCCATTTCCTACAATGGATGTGCCATTCAATTCTTCTTCTTCACTGTCTTCCTCACCACCAAAGAGTTCCTCATGGCAGTGATGGCATATGATCGATACACTGCCACCTGCAACCTGCTTCAGTACCCCATCACCATGTCCAAGTGGGTTTGCATTCAGCTGCTGGTGGGGTCATATATCAGTGGCTGTGTGCATGCCATCATGCAAACAGGCTTCACCTTTACACTGAACTATTGTGGCCCTAATGAGATTGATCATTTCTTCTGTGACAGCCCTCCACTGATTAGTCTGTCCTGCAGTGACACGTACATCAGTTATCTTGTGTTGTTTACCTTCTGTGGCCTCATCATAGTGAGCACTGCCATGATTGTGTTAATCTCTTATGTCTGTATCATCTCCACCATCCTCAGGAGTCGCTCTTCCCCTGGCAGGCGCAGAGCCTTCTCCACCTGCACCTCCCACATGATGGTTGTGACTTTACTTTATGGGCCCATGCTTTGATGTATGCCCAACCACAGGCTATCTTCTCTGTACCCAAGAAAAGTGGTGTCCGTGTTTTACACCTTTGTCACCCCCATCTTGAATCCCTTCATCTACAGCCTTAGGAACAAGGATGTAAAAGAAGCTTTGAGAAGGACTATGGGCCACAAACTCTTCACAAAATGAGCCTTACATTTCAACATAGAGACAGAACATAGTGTGTCAGGGTTATAATAATAATTATAAATAAATAATTAATGGAGATATCCCATCTCCTAGAACTGGAAGGGACCCTGAACGGTCATCAAGTCCAGCCCCCTGCCTTCACTAGCAGGACCAATTACTGATTTTGCCCCAGATCCCCAAGTGGCCCCCTCAAGAATTGAACTCACAATCCTGGGTTTAGCAGGCCAATGCTCAAACCACTGAGCTATCCCTCCCCCCCAGGTTGTTCTTAATTTCCACAAAAAACTGGAGCAACAACAAAAAATACAGAATTACGGCAAGCTATTTCTTTGTTTTTCTTTTTTCTTTTTTATCCAGCTATAAAACTAGGAGTTTTTGAGATATCTGGTTGGACATCTAATTGACTAGGTCGTCTGTCTGTCCATCTCTCTCTTTCTCTGCCTATTACTATCACCACTCTCTCTCTCTAGTTGGCACTCTAATCATACCTGTTCATATCAGTAGCTTGGGAGATTATCCAGTCATAGAGATTTACAAAATTCTAAAATGTTTTTATCACTTATAGAGACTTTCATCCTTCAGGACATGAGAAACCCACTGACTGCTTGGGCTAGAATGAATTTTTCCTCATGGTTTAGCCTATAATTGTCCTTTCTCTGAAGCAGCTGATATTGGCCACCACTGGAGAAGGGTTCCTGGACTAGAAGGAATATAGGACTGATATGCCATGGCAATTTCTCTGTCAAGTGACAATATTGCATATTAAAAACAATAAAGTACTGCCATAGACTTCAAATCCTTGTGTAAGTTTTTATATTCCTAGATCTGTAGAATAGGTCTGAGCCATGTGCAGCTCCTCAGGGAGCTGAAAGTAATTCACAAAAGGACATAGGCATCTAACTCAGGGGTGGGCAAACTTTTTGGCCCAAGGGCCACATCGGCGTTGAGAAACTGTATGGAGGGCCAGCAAGGGAAGGCTGTGCCTCCCCAAACAGCCTGGCCCCCGCCTCCATTCGCTCCCTCCCACTTCCTGCCCCCTGACTGCCCCTCTCAGAACCCCCAACCCATCCAACCCCCCCTGCTCCTTGTCCCCTGACTGCCCCCTCCTGGGACCCCTGGCCCTAACCACCCCCCGGGACCTCACTCCCTATCCAACCCCCTTACCGATCTCTGTCCCCTGACTTCCCCAACCCTATCCACACCCCTGCCCCCCGGGACTCCCACGCCTATCCAATGCCCCCTGTTCCCTGTCCCCTGACTGCCCCCCCAGAACCTCTGCCCCATCCAACCCCCCCTTCTCCCTGCCCCCCAGGACCGTCTGCCCCTTACCCAACCCCTCACCCCCTTACCATGCTGCTTAGAGCAGCAGGAGCTCGCACTCCCGCCACCTGACCGGAGCCAGCGCACTGAGACACTGAGGCTGTGGGGGAGGGGAGACAGCAGGGGGGGGCAGGGGCTGTTTGGTATTGTTGGCTGAATACCTCTCAATTTTTCCTATACAAGCTGTTCCATTTTGTATGAAATAATTAAATATATACTGAGCAAGAAAGAGAGTGAGAACAAGTCTATAGTGCTCTCTGTTGAGCCCCCAACAGAGAGCTACCCTTGGGTAAATCCCCTTCCCTTCATCAGGGCAAAGGGCGAATTAAACTGGATTCATCCATATCCTGGATCACTATACTAGCCACTTGACTGAAGGTTGAAAGGGAGACCTCCTCACCCAACTGCTAAACCCTTTAGCCTAAACTCATGTGGTGCCTACGTTCTCCATGTAAATGTTCCCCAGGTGCCTCTGGGTATGCCTCTGGGTATGTGCAGTGCAGTCTCACTTGGGGATCCATACATCTGCTTAAGCCCCAGCACAGATTCATGAGCAAAGATGGGTGTTCCTCTGTCTCATTCACTTGCAGGGCCTGATCTGGTAGGTGTGCTCAGAGCAGGCCTAAATCCATATATGGGAGAGGCAGGAGCAGGGGCTCACTTATAACTTTTAGCCTAGCAGTGGCGATATCACTGGTTCAAGGCCCATGTCCCTCTTGGGGGGTGGGGGAAGAGGAGGAAGCTGAACAGGAAGCTGCCACCTCTCCAGTGAGTGCCTGAACCACTGATCTATTGGGCATTCCGTTCTTGAGCTCCCTCAGTCTCTCCCATTGAGGCCGTTCCACTTTGGATAAATGGAAGGAATCATATGGACTCCTTCCAATGGAGGGGGCATTGTGAAATCCCATGGGGACTCGCGTGAAGGTGAACTGTTTCCCCCTAAACTGAAATGCAAAGCGGTCCTGGGAGGCAGGGGTAAGGAGCAAGGCAAAAAAGCAATTAACCAGGTTAATAACCGAAAACCATTTGTTCTGCAGCTGTACATGGAGCAAGACCTCGGGCATCGAGGCGACCACCAGTGCTTTGGTTTACTTTTTGGTAGTCTACAGTGAGGCGCCAGGCCTGCCCTCCCGCCTTTAATACCGGAAAGACCGGGCTATTAAAAGGGCTATTGGTAGTTTGGAGTACCCCTTGTTTTTCCAAGTTGGCAATCACCCCTATGATGCCCTCCTCTGCTGCTTTGGAATAAGGATATTGTTGTTGTGGGGGAACAGGGGACCCCACCACCTTCACCAGCGCCGTCTTATGCCTACCACATTTAGATGGATACTCTTGCCACACCCCTGCACTGTTTGCCATCAATATGCTTTCTTTTCTGCGGTTAGCGCAGCCACTGCAGCTGTGGCAAAACTTCTCCCCTCGTCCCTAGGCAGGGGCATATGCCACTCCTGCCACAACGTTCCCCCTTGGTTGTAAGGACTGACTCACAGCCCCTGATCTAGCATCCATGGCATTTCCAAAATTACCGTCTTCATAGAGGAGTGGTTAATAGTAAATGAGGCATGTAAAACTGTTCCTAGAATGGTTACTGGGATTTGGTTATGAGTCTGTCACTGTTGTGGCCCCAAATTGAAGGCAGAGACCCGCGTGGGGGGCCCAGGGTTGCCCTTAACAGGGGTGAAATTTAACACAGTTATACCCACCCTGGTGTCTAGTAGGACCATACAGGGGTGCTCAGCGACTACAATGGCTATTTTGGGTCATCGGTTAGAGTCCCACATTACCTTACCCCAATACTGCCAGCGGGATGCCTGGCCGGCAATGGGGCCACCCCAGTTGGAGCCCTCCCTGGGGCCCCCGGTCTGTGGGAGCTGATTGCGGGGTTGGCGCTACTTTTCCACCAGAGAGGTGGAAGGGGTGGCTACCGCCATGGGTCGGGGCGGGGGTGGCTGATTGCCCGCTGTGTGAGCCTGGGTTTTGCGGATACTGGCGGACCTTTCACCCTGCCAGGCCAAGAGGGCCAATAGCCGTTCTACCAACAGGACAGTGGGTTTTTTATCCCACCAGCTTATATCCTCTCCCCGAGCCCAGAGGGAGCGCCAAATTTGCTTACAAACCTCCATCTTTGTTTTATTTACATTTTCTTTAGTTAACGGTGAAAACCTGCCCTTCTGGGGGTGCCGGGTTGACTGGCCCTCGGCTGTCCCCTTTTCCCCTTCCGCTAGTACCCGACTGGTATACGTGGGGGTGCCTCCCGGCCCCGAGCTGGAGGGCAGTCACATTTACCCATTTGATTTGCTTTCAAATTGCTTAGCAATTTGCATGATTTTACCCTTTAACGCTTCCCAATTTGCGGGTTCATCCTTGGCCCATAGTCCCAATTTATTCCTCCACCAATTATTTATTTTTTCCATAAGCTTCCATAACTGAGCCACAGTCCATGGAAGCTGGCCCCAAAGGTGCTATTCCACATCCGCCGGCTGGATTTGTTCCAAGACAACCGCAATTAAACTTTGCTGGTAAAAGTAATTCAACCCGGTTTGCCCCAGGGCCTGATCTAGGTTGGACAGGAACTTTCGCTTCTCTTGAGCGGAGAGAAGGATGTTCACCACAGCTTGAACAATAGGCAACCCCTCTCCCTGCAAGTGGGCCACCGCGGTTTTCAGAGTGGAGGCCAGCTTCGGGTTGGCAGCAGTAAGCACCCGCTTGATTTTGTGCTGGGACAAATTGTTTACGTGCATAATATTTTAGAGGGAAAGGAGCCAGGTAGTGGCCTTTTCTGTTTTAAAGGGGCCGAGCTCATGAGCCAACATGGAGATGTTGGCCGGGCCCAGCAGACTTTGGATTTTGGCTAAAATACGCTGAGTCTCGACCCAATTCCCATCCTGGAGTTTTCTGTGGACCTCTTCTTAGTCTTAATGAGGGCCGCTATCGGGGTGCAACAAGGTTTCGCCTATGATTGGGGATTCTCGCAAAGGGAGAGATTAAAGCCCTCACAAGGGTCACCCGAATCATTCCCCATGAGGCTCGCCACCTGGATAGAACGCATAGCCAATTGGCGTTTCAACTGCTTAATTTTTTTTTATGGTGAGCACATTGCCATTGAGCCGTATTCTGGGTATGAATGGCCAAATCTTTGATGAGTTTCTGAAGGACTGGTACTTGCTTTGCCAGTACTTCCAGGTGGGTGCGTTTCGCCTTTTTTGCCTGGTAGTTTTGTCTTAAGGCCTGCAACTTATTCTGGGCAAAGGCTTGGGTTGCTGCCTGGTTAGTAATTTGCACTTTTAGTTGCTTAATTTTCACTAGCTGTCGGGTACACATCTCATCCCTTCTCCCCAACTCCTCTTTCTGTCCCGACAACATTTGATACCACATGGCCGCCACAGTTCATATTAATTCCACAGCTTCCCCTACATTTTGCTTTTTATACTCGGCATACAGGTTTAACAAATCCTGCCAAGTATGAATGCTTTTCTGGAGCTCTGCCACAGAGCTCTGCCACAGAGCCCCAGGGATTGTATCCCACTTTAGTGAGAGCCCTCTCCAACCGGGAGAGGTCCACACACCCCTTTGACAGAGGCAGCAGGGTTCTGTCTCTCTTTGCTGCCTCCCCTGTAGCATGGGCATCCAGTTTTCCAGCCACCAGTGACCCCAGCGGGCTGGGTAGCCGGACTCCCATGTCCGTGCTCCTTAATGCCCATGCGTCCAGCCGTGAACCCATTGATGATGCCATTGCCCATGACTGTGGGACTCCCGAGTCTGCAGCTGTACCCTTCTGTTTCCTAAACATGTTGTTACAATTCGTTAGTATAACTTCTAAGATTTTTTTCAGTCACTTGAAATTTTACGCTGCCCACGCTTGCACGGGGCTTACAATGTTTACCCCCTGTGCTGGAGGGAGAGACGCTAAGCCTCCCTCTGTATTACTTGGTCCTCTACCACCGAGGGTCCATACACCAAATCCAAAAACCCTTCTCGGGTTAAATTTTTCTTTTATACTCAGTCATGCTATGACTGAGGGTGTATACACGGAGGATTATTTCTTTCGCTTGGAGCAAGGGTCTCTAAGCCCTTCTCCTACTGCCCGGCATTTTTACGGCCAGGGTAGACCCACCTGCACCCTCCCCCACCGACTGGGGGGAGAGAGGAATGCTAAACCTCCCTCCATTTCTCAGTCATACTACGAATGAGGGTGGGGCACACCTTTAATCATAAAATCCTTAACATGAAATACCAACCATGCTGGGCAGAGCAAACATGAAACACCAAGGGCAGACCAGTTGGTGCACTCCGCAGGGCCCCCCCTGTCCACAATTCTCCACCAAAACTGTGACAGATTCATGTTACCAATCTGCCTGAGGCGTCAGGTGATCGGGCTCAACGGGTAGATGAATAAGCACACCAATTTAAAACAATTGTGCACCATCTTGGGGGGGGGGGCTTAATTTTATTCGGAATCACATTCCTGACTTTGCCACCCTTGCTCGCCCCTTATGGGCGTTGCTCAAAAAGAAGGTGCGGTGGTGCTGGGGAGAGCTGCAGAAAACCACCTTTAAAGTATTAAAGTGAGCTGCCTTGCAAGCCCCGGCCCTCGCTTTTCCAAACACTGCCAAGCCTTTTTACCTTCGGCTGTCATGCGGTCCGGAGGCGCCAGGGGGCGTCCTCTTCCAGAGAAATGCGGAGGGTCGGCTCATCCCAGTTGCATATAATTCCCGCATATAATCCCTGCTGCAACAGCCGGAGGTAAAATATAGCCCCTGTAAAAAGGAGTGCTTGGCGACAGTGTGGGCGGTTCAGGCTTTCCAAGCATACACCAAAGGGGTGCCAATAATACTGCAACCCCCCCCCCGCAATTATATCTTAACTGGGTCCAAAATAAGTTTGGTCTCAAACACCTGCTTGGCACAGTGAACCTGTTCCTCTACCAAAGGGGGGGGTGGCATTGGAGACTCTGCAGTCCCCGGACCTGCTCAGCGTGGTTCTGGTGGAGCAGGGCACCGAGCATTCCTGTAAGGTAGCAGAGCAGGAACGTACAGCTGCCCCAAAATGGAACCCCCTTTTAATTCTTCAAAATCAAACCCAAACTAACCACTTATGGTTTACAGATCAATCCTGCTTTTTCCACCAAGGAAATCGGTACGTCCAGTGGGCAGCCTTAATCTGGGGGGAAAGTAAGCCTCACCAAAAACCTGGCGCGTGGTTCAGCACAAAATGCCAAAATAAAGGCAGTGCTGCAGGTTCTAAAATATGAGAGTCAGCTGGGGGAGGACTTTGCGGTATATCTAGTAGCAAACAATAAGTATGTTGTACAGGGGGTATCAATGCACATGTTCTATTAAAAAAAAATTGAAACACTACAAACCATAAGTTTGGGGGGCGGAGGGATAGCTCAGTGGTTTGAGCATTGGCCTGCTAAACCCAGGGTTGTGAGTTCAATCCTTGAGGGGGCCACTTGGGGATCTGGGGCAAAATCAGTACTTGGTCCAGCTAGTGAAGGCAGGGGGCTGGACTCGATGACCTTTCAAGGTCCCTTCCAGTTCTAGGAGATGGGATACCTCCATTAAGCCCATCAAACATCAAAAAATAATGGCGTTGTATAAAGCACAAAAGGGGGAGGTCTACATTGCTTGGGTAAAATCGCATGCCCATAAAAACAATAAATTACTCCATAAATAAAATGAACAAGTAAATAAACTAACTCAAATTCGTTCGAGTAAGGTAGCAGCATTGGTCACAGAACTAGCCACCACCAAGCAGGAGGACATTGTTCAAAAATTGCATACGTGGGCACATAAGGGGGTGAAAAAAAACCTGTTCAAAGTCAAGCAGATGGCATAGTGGAGTAAATAAAAACAAATGATGCAAGAAATCATGAAGGATGTATTCAGTGCACCCAGGTAAAACGAGGAGCTCAGCTCCCCATTTTACAGGGGCAAAAAACCCAAGGGGTATGGCACCATCTGCAAATAAATTGTTTTAATCTGCTACCAACAACAAAAAAAGGGTATAAATACCTCCTAGTAATCGTTAATGTATTTTTAGCCTGAACAAAAGCGTTCCCAACCCAGGTTAATACAGTGGTCATGGCAGCCAAAAAAATCTTCTGCCAATACGGCACACCCCAAATTATTGGCTCGGACCTAGGGGGGGTGGTCTTTTGTGGGAGAGGTTCTTAAATCCTTGCTTGCTGCCCTAAACATCAAGCAACAAATACACATCAGTTATCGGCCACAAAGCAGCGGCATTATAAAAAGGCAAAATCAAAACCATAAAAACGCCCTCCATAAAATGTGCTCTGCTTCAAAAACGAATTGACCCCAAAAGCTGCCAACTATTTTGGCAGGCTTACATAATTCTAACCGCCTAGGTACCAAATATACCCTTTACCATATCCTTTTTGGTCATCCAATAATGTGGGGTAATCTGTGGAAATTGGAGGGGAATTTACTCACCAGTTCACCAAACGGTCGGTATATCACCCAGCTGAGGGAGGAGCACTGTAAAACTTGCAAAGGTTGCTTTAAATAAGAAAAAGGCCAAATGCAAAGGGCTCGTCATTAAAAACATCCGGGAATGGCAAATTAAAAACAAGGTAATGTTGCAAAAACTGGAAAAAGCGGCCCACACCCTGAACATTAAGTGGGCGGGTCCATACTCCATTGTAAACCACATCTCCCCAGTAATGTACCAGCTTCAGCTACCCCGTAAACAAAAATGGGCGCATGCCAATCAGCACAAAACATATGTTTCTTCCTAGGTTTCTGGTCATGGCATCGTGGGTCTCAGTTGTGGACCAGCCACCTGCCTGAATCATCCAGGTTTCCATCTGTCCATGGGATTATCTGGATAATTACAATTATGAGAAGGGAAAGTACCTCCAAAGGCTTTCCATGATTCAAGCTACCTATGGGGCCTGAGCCACAGTGTGGCACAAGGCTGTAGGGGAGGAGCAGTGGGGGCAATGCATAGTCCGGATAAACACCGTAGGGCCACAGCAAACTACATGGTGGCCCCGAACCTTCTATAAATCCCAAAGGGACAAACCCTGTTTCTCATGTGGTGGCCTCGAGCAAAATAAAAAGCCCTTTGGCAAGCAATAACAGTCCCTAATCCATAAAGAAAATATTGCTGTTCCAACCTCCTAAACCAGGCAAACAACATGCACAACAAAAACCAAAAAGGACTGTAACAAAACAACTAATAACTTTAAAAGTTTTTATATGTGTCTCAGTTTCCCCAATAAATGTATTTATGTTGTTCTTTTTCTTTTCCTTTTGCTTTGTTAATAAAACAGGCAGTAATAGCAAAAGCCCAGGAACACCCTGAACAGAAGTGGTGGAACCACTCTTGTTGCTTCAGGCCTGCAAAATTCGTCAGTGTAATACAATGTATGTATGGTGGAACATATCTATAAAAATCCTTGGGTGTCCAATACTTTTGTCATCCTTTGTTAACTTTACCACTGTTCAAAACTGGCCATGGTAAAAAAAAACAAGTCAATTATCCATTGGCGGGGGGGCAATTGTGGCTTAGCATCCTGAAAATGTAACATCACGTATTACCTGGGTATTTTTCCAGGGGCGGCCCCCTGCCGAAAGCCCCAGGTCCCCTGGCCCTGCATATCCCTCACCAATTGAATCCCAAATGGGATGAACCCAAAAGGGTCCTGAACCTCATCAGGCAACACCACGTAGGACAACACTACGTCCCATCGCTACCTAATCCCCCTCCCAAAAAGTTTGTGTCCACCTAAAAACAATGGCCCCTACCTTTAAAAAAAAAAAACTCCATCCATACTGCCAATGCTTACGGTTCCACTGGGAAGGGGAAATCTAAACAAAATGGCTCAAGTAAACTACCGATAGGAGGGTACATGGGAAGGTGTTCAATGTCACAAAAAAGTTCAATATGCCATCTGAGTCAATGCTCCACATTGACAGCTGGCATCAAAATGTGGTTGCAGTATTAGTCCCCAAATGGTGTAGGGTTCAACCTAACCCCCCCAGTTCCAAATGTTGATATATCACGTATATCACCCACTCATCCGCACACACGACTTGCCAGTGTGGGGAAGTAAATATTACATGCCCCAAACAATTTCCAGCATCACTTCTAAATTGTAGCCTCCTCTGCTTAGCCCCTAGTCTTCAAAAAATAATTCTAGAAAAGCACCTCTATATCTCCCCCCACCAGCAGTTGTGGCAGTTGTTACCCACCACCAAATGGGAGGCCGCCACTCAACACTAAATCCTCCTGAATGCCACCTTGGGAGCTTTAAACATTTACCTGCCCCTAACACGCTTTCAGGTCCCCACCTTCCTTCCCAATTGTACCGGGGGGCCACCCTCCAACTTGCCCTCCTCATGCAGACCTTGTCCTTGTTCCCCCCAAAAAGGTGAACCTTAGTGGGCTCCTTGTGGAATGGGGCCAATATGGCAGCTAGTATTTAAAATATTCAGCAAGGGTCCATAAAAAACAAAGGGTTAAAATAATTAAAAAAGGCCATAAAACTGGTCACAAGTGCAAATCTCACCCACCTTACAGTGACCACTGCCCTCAAGCAGTATGCTCTTAAACATACTGCCAAATTGGCCCTCCACACATGGAATAACTTGAGGGACTAATTAAAACCATAATTGAGGCCGGGGACCAACTAGCGAAAATTCTGTGTGTTCCCAGCTCCAACAATATTTAATCCAACAAGTCCGTAGCATCCAAAAAAATGTGCTCCATAAAGCCTGGTCCAGGAAAATCCATTCCCACTCAGGGATTCCCTGGGAGCAATGGCCTTTTCGCTATTTCTAAAGGCTCACTAAGTAAAAGTGCACAGGCATAGCCTGCTCCTTCACGGCCTTTGGTCCCCTTAAAGGAGTGTGGGCCCCTGCTATAAAAATCCAACCAGGCCTTTGGGAAGGCTGCCTCTGGGACTGGGTTGTCTATTGCGATGTGTGGGAGGTGGTGCCTCCCAATAACACAGCTAAGCGGTATGTACTGACTACATCTTCTGACTATCAGCACATATAAATTGCAAAGGGCAACACTTGGCAACTGTGGCCTATAAAGTCCCCTCAAATAATGTGTAAAAAAAGGCAATGCCAGGCCACTTTTATAAGGTGGGTCAGCTCATGTGCTTGGAAGGGGAGGCATTGGGATACGACCCCACTAAGTCCCATGTGTTTACAATACCTCTGCGTGTGTTTGAAGGATAACCTACACCAGGGTGCCCCTGAATTTGTAGTTACACTCTCAGGCACAAATTTTTTTGATGCATTGACCCACGGTTATGCAAAGTATGGTTAATATCTCTAACTATGTTGTGTTTAATTTTTCATAAATTACACCCAATTTTTTCCTGCCTTTAATGCACACTCAAAAACAACTAACTGTATTCCAAACAAATGCCTCCTCCTTTACAAGTATCAGAGGGGTAGCCGTGTTAGTCTGGATCTGTAAAAGGTGACAAAGAGTCCGGTGGCACTTTATACACTAACAGACGTTTTGGAGCATAAGCTTTCGTGGGTGAATACTCACTTCATCAGATGCACCTCCTTTACAGTGTTGCAGCACATGTCTAATCTAAAAAAAGCTGCCTTTGTCACAGCCATCGGGATGGGGCATCTATGCCAACAAAAAAATATGTTATGCTATGTTACTAATAAAGCCAAAAGCCACTACTGGCTAGTGTATGCAATTGTTGCCGCCCTAACAATTTTGTTTGTGCTATATTGCTGTTTATGTAAAAAACCAACAGTAACCCTAGCCACCGTGTCAAAGGAAGGGTAAAAACCTAAGTGGTGACGCCTCACAACAAAATGTTGATTTGGGGTCAAGGGGGGGAATGTCAAAACCCAATAGCCCCCTCCCTCAGGGGGTCCCCTGGGGAGGCAAATCAACATTGTATGTTGCTAATGCTGTTGCAGGCATCACAAGGCAGTTTGGGAAGGGTTAAAGGTGTAAGTGTGAAGTAAAAGGTTCCTTTGCAGGTTACAAAAGGCCATAGAGGGAGAAAGGGAAAAGGGAATGGGTTAACTCAATGCTCCAGCTAGGTCCAAAAATAAAACTCTAACTCCAGCCCAAGGCAACCACACAACCAACTCTCGGCTGCCTGCCAAAAAAAAACCAACGGGGGCCTGAATTCCAACCCCAACCAGCCATAAAAAAAAAATCAACTAAACAAAACTGCAGGGGCTGCAAAAACTAGTAAAACAGTAAAGGCCAGCAAAAAAAACCCCAACAGTTTTCACGTCCCTAAAGCATTTTAAAAATGCTAAAAAAGCCACAAAAAGCCAGTTCGAACTGGTACTAAAAGCACGGGGGACAAAGGTCCCTAAATAATATGCTCCCCAAAACCCCCCAAACTTAAACCCCTCCTAAAAGCTAAAGCAAATCCAAGATCAACAGTGGACCCTGAACGGCCTGTGCACAAAACAAAACTCTTGTCCATCTTTCCCCTTCTTCTTCTTATATTACACCCAGTCTTGGCCAGCCTTGTGTAGTGCGTGTGTTAGTATAAAAGTGGGTTAGGACACGGGTACTAATGCTTTCTTCCTTCCTTTAAGTAACGTGAAAAGCCCCTGCACTCACCGCTGTTATTTTATTAATAAAGCTTTAAAACTTAAACACTTGGTGTGCTCCTTCATCCCCTCCCCTAACAATCCTGCAGCCTCAGCCTGATCACCTGATGCCTCAGGCAAATTGGTAACATAAATCTGTCACAGTAGGAAGAAGGGTGTGTGACTTCAGGGCCGGCTTTAGCAAGAGCGGGGCCCGATTCCTGGGGGCCTGATTCCGGGCCGGACCCGAGCCGAGCCGTGCCGCTGGGGCCGGGCTGGAGCCAAGCTGGCTCGGAGCCGCTGGGGCCGGCGAGCTCGGCCGGAACCAGGGCCGGACTGGGCCTCGCCTTCCCGGAGCCCTTCTCACGCCCCCCACCACCCCAGCTTACCTGGTGCTGCCTGCCCGCCCCTGCTTCTTTTCAGACTTCCCGCGAACCTCTGATTCGCGGGAAGCAGGGGAGGGGGAGGAGCAGGGGGTGGAGCGTTCAGGGGAGGGGAGGAGGGGGAAGTGAGCTGGGGGCGGGGTGGAGAGCTGCGGCGCGGGGCCCAATTCAGCCGAATCCGCTGAATCGGCCTAAAGCCGGCCCTGTGTGACTTTTGCGGGGGCTGCTTCAGCTACCTGCATGGATGTTATGGCTGCTCCTTCATAACCTGAGACCCAGGAGAGGGATGCAACAAGGTGACTCTTGGCCTGGGAAGTGAGACAAAGGCCACAGGAGGAGCAATGGGTAGGGCAGGGGCCAGGCAGCTTGAAGCGAGTCAGTCTTGGCTGGCTTGCAGTGTAAGGGGGGAGGACCAGACCCCTGGCTCTGGGCTCCTCTCCTCCCAAGATGGACTTGGCTGAAAGTCACTGATTTCTGTGATAATAAATTCTGTCCTACGCTCTGTTCCTGTTGACTAATAAACCTTCGGTTTTACCAGCTGCCTGAGTGTCCCCTCTGACTGCCGAGTTTGGGTGCAGGGCCCACTGGCTTCCCCAGATGCTCTGCCCAGGCAGACTCACTGCGGGAAGTACATAGTGGGGAATACTCTGAGGTCTGACCCAGGAAGGTTGAAGCTGTGTAAGCTTCTTTCCCTGGAGACAGTATGCTCAGAGAGAGGAGGCATGCTCCACCAGAGTCCAGGCTGGTTTCATATGGAGTAGATCCAGAGCATCACACTGGTGACTCTGTGACTGTCAGTAATGGTGAACCCCTCTGATACTTGAGTAATGGTGAAAAATCACTAAAAATGTGAATTCTTTTTACTTAATTATTCAGATTTTTGTATGCAATTTTTTCAGAATTCTTTCAGTCAAAAGTATTACCAAAAATGTGAATTGAATAGTATGATTATCATTTAAACTATTTTAGTTGTTTTCAATTGAAGTTTTGCATGGCAATTTCCCCCCACTTTTTAATCAATTTTATTTTCTGTTTATTATTCATCATTTCAGTTTAAAAAAATGAATATTTTTGGTTAGCTGTTTAATCCAATTGAGGGATATTTTTAATGAAAACATTTTAATTTTAATTTGATTTAAATATTTTTTAAAGAAAATATTTCCAACCCTGATATTCTATGATTATCTGTATCAATGTGCCTTTATAGATGAGTACTATCTTGCTCTTATATAGTTTGTCTTTTCTCCATAGACCTCAAGGCATTTCATAAAAGAAGAGAAAATCTTTATTCCCATTTGACATATGGGGAAACTGAGGCACCGAGACAGGAATTGACTTGCCCAAGGTCACAGACCAGGCCAGAGGCAGAACTGGGAAGACAACCCTGTTTTCTTGAGTCAGGTAGACAGAATTCCTGCCTTTCTATATGGCTAGATGGGAAAGGTGTCCTGAAATGTTTACTGCTGTAACATAGGGTCACAGCCTGGAAAAGATTAAGAATCAATGAGACAGAGAAATACATACACCCATTTGTTTCCCCAGGGTGTTGAATCTTATTTAAATAGATCACAAGGAAACAGGGATGATATGTATCATACACTATTCCCTTTCTCCTTCCTTTTTGTGTGCTGCCATCTAGAGGTAAAAACTACCCCATTAAACATTAGTGTACATTCTCAAAGTTGTTCAGGAAATGCTGTAGCTTCTAGAGCTCACTAAATATTTTTGACATAATAGTTTTCCAGCAGAAAATGCTGCTTGATCAAAATCAAAATGTTTCATGGGCACGTGTCAATTTCAACAATTTTTTAATGGAAAACTGAAACAAATCATTTCAGCTTTCTTGTTTAGTATCCATAAGGTCAGCATGTTTCATTTCAATAAAGTAAAAATATGTAATTTCAACCAAGGGTCATGGTGGATTCCTCATTACGGACCGTTTTAAAATCAAGATTGAATGTTTTTTTAAAATAAATGCTCTAAGAATTATTTCAGGGAAGTTCTCTGGCTGGTATTTATGCAGGAGGTCAGGCTGCAGGATCACACAGGTCTCTTCTAGCCTAAGAATCTATGAAAAAAAACCCCTTAATTGTTTCATTTTTTGTTTAGACTTTTACATTCCATTATAATATTAATTCTAGTATAATATATGTATTATATTTTATATATATGCAATACTTTATATTGTACCATAAAGACTTTACTTTTTCAAAATGAAATATTCAGATGTTTCTGCATCCGTTTTTTTCAGACATTTCATTCTACAGGAAATGTTGACATTTTATTCTAATTTGTAATAAACAAAAATTTGGAAATTTCAAAATTTCTCATTGAATGGTAATTAATTTTAAGTCCCCTAATGTCCTAACATTTAACACCCCATCAACCTCTGCTGCTTCCTAGAGTCCATTATTCAGTATAGCCTCCGGTTTCCCACCCACCCTACCCTCTGCTTCCCCCTAGTGCCCATTATACAGTATAGCAGCTCCTTCCCCACCCCCACCCTCTGCTGCCCCTAGTGCCCATTATATAGTGTAGCTGGGTTTTGTTTGAATTTATTGTCTGTGAAAGGTGCTAGATTGATAGCCTTGGAGAATGAATCCCTCTCTTCACCACGGAACATATACACCATGAGCAGGGGCAATGTAAAATTCTTTATGCTGCTCTACCAATATTTGCTGACTGTGACCAATAGGGATGAACTATAGAAGTGAAAGAAAAGCTCACTCTCCACTCTCCATACCCCATTCAATCCATTGCTCCTCTGCTGAGTATTCCAGCAAGAGAGACAATTTGTGCCAATTGTTGCTGGTGGCATTTTGTGTTGTGGGGGGAGTTAGATTGTGACAGGAGCTAGTTGGGGAAAAAATAAAATGCATTTTTTAAAAAAAATCCAATTTTTGTTGTTGTTTAAATGTTCCAATTTTTAGGAAATTATTTTAAAACTGAAAGCTTTCCACCAGCTCTAGCTGTGACCCTATTCCTTTCCCACAGGCTACAAAACATAGTGACTGTTTTTGTGTGAATGAAATATCCTCTTTTTAGTCATCACAGCTAAACCCTCAATCATTTCTTCCACTGGGGACATTACAATCACAACGGGTTAGAAGATACCAATTATTTTACAGGATTTTTTTAAAATGAGTTTTGAAATATATATTTTTAAACTTCCCCAAATCGTGGGTCAATTTTTCCTTAAACCAAAGCTGTTTGTGGGGAATTTTGAAAGAAATAAAATGATATACACATTTCCTGGGCAAAATCATTGGCATTTTTCAATGGAGAAAGAAAAGTGAAAGCTGTTCCCTCCTCCCTTCAGTTCTTCAGTATACAGGCATCATTTTTGGCAACAAATAAGAATCAGTTTTATGAAAATTGACAATTTGTACTTGAAAGTGAACCAAAAACTGATTTTTTTTTACTGAAAACCAAAAAAAGTTACAAAAAATGGATTACCATTTGTTCAATGTAAATTCAGACGATTTTCATAAAAGCATAGAATCATAGAACATTAGGGTTGGAAGAGACCTCAGGAGGTCATCTAGTCGAACCCCCTGCTCAAAGCATGACCAAGCCCAACTAAATCATCCCAGCCATTGCTTTGTCCAGCTGGGCCTTACAAACCTCTACAGATGGAGATTCCACCACTTTTTTGTTTTGGCTAAAAAGCTACTTTCCATCACACAGACACATACAGACTTGTAGAGACAAAAATGTCAGCCAGCACCAGTTACATCAGTGAGAAATGAATCACCCGACTCTATCAAGGGTTTTAAATGATGGCAACTGGAACCGTATGTCGAGACTCAGATTTTAAAGAAATGAAGGGGATCTGGGCAGCCAAATCTCATTAATTTTCTTGTGAACTGGGCACCCAAATGCCTTAAACTCTGTTGAAAATCTGAACCACATTCTTCATTTGAGTCTCTGAGATTTCACAAGTTAAGCAGGGTTTGGTTGCTTGGTTTTTGGACGAGAAACCACCAAGAATACTTCAGTGAGCAGGCTAGGTAGCTCAGGTTGTGTGTGTGTGTGATATCCCCTTGGCCTTAGTGCTGGCTCGGATGCTCCAACCCAGCAGTAGGGGGCACTGTGTTGCAAGGTGGGGGCTCATTAGAGGTACTTCCCCTCAAAGTCTGTACTGAACCCAGTTGCTTGGCATGATTCTAAGCGAAAGTTCTATGGCCTTTTGCAGAGTCACAGCTTTCCAAGATTGTGTCCCCCATCCTGTAAGCATTCTTTGTTCTGAGATGTATACATTTCTATTTAGCCCTATTAAAACACAAAAGTTCTTCATTGGTTTCTTGGAAGATATTTGCATCTGCTTTGAAAACTAACAGGCTGAGCGTAATTGTCTATGTCTGGGATTTTCAGTGGAGCCCAAGGGAGTTGAGTGCCCAAATCGCACTGAAATTCTCTTATCCTGATTTTTAATCATCTCTGTGCTGCAGCCTTTTGGGAGTGAGACCTTGGGAGTGAGGTGTCTGGATATTCTATATTATAGATCTGCTGATGCGTCACTTCACCCACACTCTGCTTTGAGCAAAGATAGGCTTGGTGTGTGTTTAGGGGTTGGGTTTTTCCATCCTTTAGCAGATGTGGAGAGCGCACCCGTCTCACTTCGGATAAGCAATGTGGGGCTGAGAAGCAAGTGGAAACAGTACTTATAACCAAGGTAAATGCTTCTTTATGAGCACTGAAGATGTTATCTTATTACAGCAGAGCAGAGAGTTAGATAGGGTCTTAAAGGGCCAGCATCCAGAGTTTCCAAAGGTATTTCAGCACCTAAAGATGCAGATACTTACCCAATGGGCGTTTCAAAAGCAATTGTTTTCAAGAAGGGAGAGGGAGCCAGTGCTTATGGCATGGTTGGGGTTATGAGTGACTTGTTTTCAATTCTCTGTTCTGCTGCAGATTTCCTGTGTGATTGTGGCTAAGCCAGGTACATAATGGTTTAATTTACATTGAAACCAATAGGATTTAGGCACCTGCTTCCATGCCCTTGAAAATCCCACTAGGTGCCTAGCTGCATTTTTAGGCACCTAAATACCTTTGGAAAATTGGCCTTTGTTTCTCCAGATGTAAATATGGAATTCTTCCAGGCCTCACAAGGATCAATACATTTTAGATTGTGGGGCTTTCAAGTGCTAGGGATATGGAGCTCAGGTAAGTACCTAAGATAGGTAAATAGCTTTGAAAAGCTGGCTCCATGTTCTGATTTCGGTAGCCCTCTATCAACTCTGAAGAGATCCTCCAGATTCACACCAGGGTCACTGAGATCAAAACCTTGCTTTCCAGGGTCTGAGATAATGGCCTGACTTCTGCAGTCTTTTCTCAGGCAAAAATCTCACTGGCATCAGAAGGAGTTTTGCCTAAATATTAGTGAAAACTGACCCTGCACTCCTTACTCATCTGCGTAGCTACACTGAAGAGAATCCCGTATTTCTTGTGGCGTAAGGTATTACTCATCAAGAGTAAGACCTGATTTATCACAGACTTTCTACCAGTATAACTATTTTAGTTACGACCATGTTTTTTTTATCAATATAGTTATACAGTACCAACTCCTCGTGTAGACATAGTTATAGCTTATTCCTAGAACTGGTTTGAAACAATATGCTGTTTTGTCAAGACATATCAGTTTCCATGAAACATTCATCTGGAAGTTTTTTGGGTGCAGGGTACAAAGAGAGATTCAGTAGCTGTGTGCTTAGGGTAGGAGCTGGGGATGTGGAAAATTGATATTCAATCTGTCCTCTGCCTGAATTGGAATCCTTGGCTGGAAAAATATTCTGCTGTGACTCATGCAGAATAGGACTCGAAGCTGGGTTTCTCCCATCCCAGACTGCTCACTAACTGCCAGGTGATACCCACCACTCTCTTAACACAGTTCTGTTTTCATTAAAATGTTCTGAAGGTTTTGTTTTCATAGTGTTATAGAAATGAGGCAGGAGTAAATATACTTAGACCATCCCTGATGGGTGTTTCTCTAATCCGTTCTTAAAACTTCCACAACCCCCCTAGATAACTTGTTCCAGAGCTCAACTACCCTTAGAGTTAGAAAGTATTTCCTAATATCTTCATTCCGCAGCATAAACTGATTCCTCCTTGTCCTAGCTTTAGTAGATGTGAACAACTGATTACTGTCCTCTTTATAACAGTCCATAGCTGCAATGATATATAGCACCTTTATATTGCTATAACTATGTCCACACAAGCAAGAATTGTAATCCCTACATAGTACAACTGAGCATGACTGATTTTTTCCGCATCAAAACCATGTATTTTTCAATGGAAAATGGCTTTTCAATCAAAGGGAATTTTTTTTTTGCAGAAACAATTGTTTTGTCATAATATTGAAAAAACTAAAACTATTTTTGTTTTGTTTTTGGCAAACCAAAAAATGTCCAGTGACAAATTCCAGCAGAAAAGAAAAATGTTCATTTTTGTCAAAACTAATGCAGAATTTTTTTTTCACGATTCACCTCCAAAATCAAGCCCTAGAGGATAATTTGCATGAATGAGGGTTGTAGAAGTTTGTAACTTCTGGGATTTCTTTGATTCTGATGCTGATTCTCATCTGCAGTGTGCTAAAGGGGGCAGATAAAATGTAAAGTGTTATATAAACTGAACAGATTACGTTATTGATTATCAATTGCTAATCACTAGTATGTAACTGATATTCTTAATAACTACTGTTAATGAGCCATGTAAGCCTAATTTTTGGAGGGCTGATTTCCTTTCTGTGCTGGAAATGTAGGCTGGACTTCTCAAAAACAGCAAAGGGAGTCAAGTGCCCAATCTCATTTCTATTCTTTGTGATTGTGGTGCCTAAATCGCTTAGGTTCTTTGGCTCCTGCAAGGCTCTGTTTCAATCTCAGCACTAGAGCTGGTCACGATTTTCCATCTAACACAATTTGGATCAAAAATGTCTTTTTTATCTTTATTTTTTTTTTTGCAGGAACATTTTATTTTCTGCAAAAACTGAACATTTCTCAGTCAAAGCTTTTCTGGTTTAGGTAACATTCATTTTTGAAACATGATTTTTCAACAGAAAGCTGAAAATTTTCACTGAAAAGAGGTTTCTACAATCAATGTATTTTCAACAAAGATAGTTTTTGGAAAGTGATTTTTTTCAGGTTTTTATTTTTTTTTAAAGAAGGGGGAAGAAAGGAATTCTTTCACAGGAAAAGTCAACAAAAACGAAAATTTGTCAAAATTTCCAGCAAAATATAATCAACCATTTTGAACTAGCTTCACTCAGCATGGAACAGCCCAACCCCATTGCTTAATGCAAGAACAGCTCGGCTAGCAAGGGAATCAGCACAGCTACATTCACATATTATAAAGCACTTTAGCTTCATGGGACAGCACCATTAGCTTAATTCTTCTACAGGGAAACTGAGGCACAGATAGGGGAAGTGACTTGTCCATGGTCACACAGCAGGGCAGTGGAAGAACCAAGAATAGAACCTAAGGGTCCTGACTTCTTGCCTTCTTGAAGACCAAGGGATCAGCTTTTCAAAAGAGTTTAAGGCTTAGGAGCAAAATCCCACTGAAAGTCAGTGGGATTTGTGCAACTACATCTCCTAGGGGCTTTTTGCAAACTGCACCCAAGATTATTCCCCTCTTGATACTATTGCTAAGTGCTGCCAAAAGCTATGTCACAACAGTCACTAACAGACTCATCTCCTCCAGCAGCTCTGCACAGCGAGCGGCAGCCGGAGCTAGTCTCAGAGCCTGAGTCGCCCACCTCCCTCACCAGGTTTCAGACCCCAAGCTTCCCTCTGAGCTGCAACATGCACATGGCTAATTTTAGCATCCTATCATGAGCCCCGTGAGACCAAGTCTGTCAACCGGGATCTGAGACTTGCTGCCACTCACAGTATAGATGTACCAGGGAATACCCTTTCATATAATAGTGCAGTGCCAGGGCAATAGATAATCTTTCTATAAGAACATAAGAACAACCACATTGAGTCGCAACAATGGTCCATCTAGCCCTGTATCCTCTCTTCCGACAGTGGTTGGTGCCAGATGCTTGAGAGGGAATGAACAGAACAGGGCAATTTCATGTGATCCTGTGATCCTGTCCCCTCTTCTGGCAGTTGGCAGTTTAGGGACACCCGGAGCATAGGGGTGCATTCCTGACTAATATCCATTGAGGGACCTATCCTCCATAAATTTAACTAATGCTTTTTTTAACCCAGTTATACATTTGGCCTTCAAAACATCCCCTGGCAATGAGTTCCACAGGTTGACTTGTGAGATGTGTTAAGAAATACTTCCTTAAGATTGTTTTAAACCTGCTGCCTACTAATTTCGTTGGGTGACCCGAGCTCCTGTGTTATGTGAAGGGGTAAATAACAATTCTCTATCTATCTATCTATCTATCTATCTATCTATCTATCTATCTATCTATCTATCTATCTATCTATCTATCTATCTATCTATCTATCTAGGTAAAGACTAGAAGGGAGAGATAGCTCAGTGGTTTAAACATTGGCCTGATAAACCCAGGGCTCTGAGTTCTATCTTTGAGGGGGCCATTTAGGGACCTAGGGTAAAAAAAATAATAGTTGGGGATTGGTCCTGCTTTGAGTAGCAGGTTGAACTAGATGACTGCCTTCTAACCCTCATATTCTATGATCACTAGATTATGTAATTTGACCTTCTGTGTATCACAGGCCCTTAAATTCCACCCAGTTATGCCCCTGCATTGAGCCCAATAACTTGTGTGTGGCTAAAGGCTATTTTCCAGAATGGCATCCAGTCTAGATCTGAAGTCATCCAGAAATGGAGACTTCATTACTTCCTTTAGTAGTTTGTTACAATGGCTACTCAACCCCCACATCTTCCTTTTACAGGGATCTTAAAGCTCTGAACTCACAGTGAAATAAAGTGGTACTTAGACATCTCACTTCCTTAGATTCTTTTGAAGAGATGAGTCTTTTTAGACAAAAGGACATGTATGTCCAGCCCAGGACAGCTGTCAATATTATTGCATAGAAACAGGCATTGGAATGTGAAATTATATAATCTTGCTATTGACTTATAAAATCCTATAATATTGTATAACAGTAGGGAGGAATGTCGGTGCATTGAATTTTACAACCAGCTCAGGGATGTGTTTTGTATCAATTCTACACTCCAATGAGGGACAACAAATTATTTAATATAAAGGATTCTGATTTTAGTTCTGCAGGAAAAAGGACCATGCGGTGAACTAAGGTATGCTTATGTGGATCCAATTGCATTTATTGGCAATATCTGGATGAAAATTACACCTCTGGAATTTCCAAAAAGGGACTTCCATTGGCAGAAATCAATCACTCAGTCAAGCCGATTGGCCAGCCTTGTAGGATTACGATTATCAGGATGGCAGATGCAAGGAACCAAACAGGTGTGTCCGAGTTTATTCTGCTGGGTTTCTCTGACCACCCTCAGGTGCAGCTGATACTATTTGTCGCCTTTGCATCGGCCTATGCCGCGGCCCTTCTTGGGAACGTCTCCATCATCACAGTCATCTGTTCACAGCCTGGACTCCACACCCCCATGTACTTCTTCCTGGTCAACCTCTCCCTGCTGGACATTGGCTGCGTGACCTCGACCGTGCCACAGATGCTGAAGAACCTGCTGGCCCAAAAGAAGGCCATCTCCTTCCAAGGCTGTCTGGCACAGATGTACTTCTTCACCGCCTTCCTGGCGACGGAGCTGCTGCTGCTGACTGGCATGGCTTTCGACCGCTATGTGGCCATTTGCCACCCCTTGCGCTACTCCCTTGTCATGAGCCGGAGGACCTGCTGCTGCCTGGCAGTAGGGATATGGGCATCGGGCTTCCTAATCTCTCTGCCACATACTCTCTCCTTGCTCCGCTTGTCCTTCTGCGGGCCCAACATTATCAACCACTTCTTCTGTGAGCTACCACCACTGCTTCAGCTGTCCTGCAGCGACACAGGCTACAACCAAACCTTGGCCCTGGTGACGGATGTGTTCCTGGGCATAGGCTGCTTCCTCCTCACCCTCCTCTCCTATGTCTACATCGTCTCTTCTGTCCTGAAAATCCAGTCTGCCGCAGGGAAGCGCAAGGCCTTCTCCACCTGCTCCTCTCATGTGATGGTGGTGACACTTTTTTATAGCACTGTGATTTACACTTACGTCCGGCCCCCCTCCGCTTACCTGGACAGAGACAAAGCCGTGGCTGCTCTGTACACTATGGTCACTCCCCTTGTCAACCCCCTCATCTACAGCTTGCGGAACAAGGAAGTGAAGGAGGCCTTTAAAAAACTTACGGGTGGAAACAGAGGCTGAGATTTTCCACTCCATCAAGGGCAGCATTTCCAAGCATGTCCCTTCTCCTTTAGGAACAGTAATAGAGGGCAGGGAAAGCATGGCCCATTGGGTGGGGTACTGGCTTGGCTCATTGAAGAAGAAGGTTCAGTTCTTGACGCCTACAGCCTTCATGTGTGACCTTGGGTAAGTCAATCAGGGAGATGTTTCCAAAGGCATTTAAGCACCTAATGGGATTTTCAGAAGTGATTTGATTCCAAAGAGAGTTAGGGACCAGATTTTAAAAGATTATATTAAGTCCATGCATGTGACCACCACAGGCACTTCCTACCAAGTGTTACTTACATAGATATAAGTGACCAAATTCAAAATATGCAAGTAACAGGGTACCTTCACCACTAGGCCACCTCCTTGTGGCTGGGTCTGGGGATTAGCTCTCACCTGGGCTGGCATTCCTTCCCGGTGGATGCTTACACCTTGGCCTCTCTCTCTCTGGGAGTTCCCTCTTCATGACATAGACCTCTGTCATGATGGTCAGGTCACTGTTTAGTTTTCCCCTTCCAGGATGTCAAAGTTGCACTGGACAAGTTGTCCGTATGCCATGTCAGGCAGTCTTCCAGTCCACGCCTATGTCTGGAACCACTTTCCTAATTGATGGTAGGGAAACCTGGGCCCACCGTTACTCTGGGACGCAGCCCAGGGACTCTATGACCCGCAACCACAGTCTGCTCAATCTCAGATCCTGTTGCTGTTACCTTGGGATTGATCCTAATTCACCTTTCTATCTCCTGGCCCACCTCTGGGTTCACCAGTCTGAGCATCCTCCACTCACAGGGGCTACTTCACCCCTCTCACCAAACTATGTAGTCCAGGGCTGGATCCGGGGGCTCACTCTCCCCCTAGAACTCCTCCTTGTTCCTAGCCAACTTCCTTTCTCTATGGGGAATAGCTGCAGAGCTCCTCCTACAGCCCCCTGTTGCTCTCAACTTCCTAGATTTGTACATGCCCAGTTTGGCCCTACGCAGCTGGGCTTCATCACCAATTAAATTTTATCTGACCATGACTCTCCTACAGGTGCAGCCTATAAGGTCAATTGGACCTTTTCAACCTGCTCAGATCTTATCTGGGGTGACACCCCATCACAATGCAGAAGGGCAAAAATCAATCATCATTAAGGCTATGTTTTAGTCATGGGTATTTTTAGTAAAAGTAATGGACAGGTCACAGGCAGTAAACAAAAATTCACGGCCAGTCCTGTCCATGACTTTTGCTATATACCCCTAACTAAAACTTGGGCTGGGGGTCAGGGGTACTGGAGGGACAGTATTGGGGGTGCTCCTGGGAAGCGGCAACCTCCCTACCCAGCTCCTGGGAAGTGGTGACCTCCAACTCCTAGCTTCACGTGCTGCCTCTGCTCCACCCCAAGCCCCAGGTCTGCAGCTCCCATTGGCTGGGAACAGAGGCAGCACATGGAGCTAGGAGCTGAGTTCCTGTTGCCCTTCCAGGGAGCCCTCCCCCAGCATCACCCCGCACTCCAACCCCCAGCTTTGAGCCCCTCCCCCACCCAAACTCCGGGTCAGCCGCACAGGCCACTGCAGAAGTCACGGAGGTCATGGCAGGTCACAGAATCATCCATGACCGCCGTGACCTCCATGACAAATGCAGAGCCTTAATCGTCATTAATATCAATAAGTGTTTAGAATTGAATTGTGCTGACAAACCCAACAATGATACTACATAAGGGCTTCCCCAAATAAGACATCTTGTCTGTTCTGTGTCTGTCTTATCAACTGGGAGCTCTTGTGGGGCAGGGGCTGACTTCATGACTCTGATTTCCCACCCGTGAAGTCAGTAAGACTTTGCCATTGAGCTCAGTAAGATTAAACTCCATGTCTGTGTTTCGGGCAAGAGGGAACATGTTGTCAGTGCTAAGGAAATAAGAAAATACAGTCAGTACATAAATCATAATGGCACTAACCTAATGATATGAATGACTTTGCATGATATTTTATTGATATAGATTTAATAGTAATGCCACTAATAATAATTACCGGATTGCCAGTATTTTTGTCTAGCTAATATTATTATTAATCTTTTTTTTCTTTAAATGTATAATGTTGTTTAATAATTGATTGGGAAAGAGATATATCCTTGAAAAAAACTTGAATTAAGTTTAAGTAGCTCTGGAATCCCTTGTATTAAAGGTAAAGGTGATGTATTATTTTGGGTATGGGTGATCTAAGGACTATATTGAATGATGTGACAGGCAAGCATAGTCCTTTGGGACAATACGGGTGAAGTAAATTTCCTGGGAAATACTTCAGCAGAGGTGAATACAAATTCCTCCCCCACCCAGTCATGCCAACACCAGCCTCCTGAAGCTCTGACCTGAGGAAACAACCATTGTCTAGTTCTTACATGTTCCATGAATTTAAAGATCAAAGGCCTCTGGTGTGGGCTCAGATCCCACTTCTTACACCATCTATGTCATAGTACAGAATACATCTCTGTTTCCCTGCCATGATCCTGCAAGGGCTACCAGCTCCTCAACTGTCCCCTCTTAGAGGCACAGGCCTGCATTTCTGTCCCTCCTGACCAGTGTTTCTCCAGAATAAATATGTATATTCAAGGATTATGAGAAGCATAGATGCTTCAGTAATGGGGTCTAACTGATCAACATGTTCGGGGTCTGGAAGCAATTTTCACCAGGTCCAATTACCAGAGACCCTGGGAGTTTTTTGCCTTCCTCTGTAGCATGCATCACTTGCTGGTCTGAACTAGACACCTAGCTCACATTGAATTTCAATAAAATTTTGGGACTTAATTGCCTTTCCTTTGACAGCCCCAGATTGTGGGAGAATAACCACTGTTTGGTTCACTCAGATTTGGGGAGTCAGATATTTTTCTATTGATCAAAGTGCTGGGGAAGGCTCTGACCTATTTTGTGATGAGCAGTTGAAGAACCATGAAGCCTGCAATCTGGTCTTAGGTCTGACTCTTAGGGTGAGATTTTTGCAAGCTGTCTAGTGCAATAACAATTAAATTAATGAGACTTGTTCTCAGAAGATCTAGGCATCAGTGAAAAATCTGAGCCTGGCTTGGTTTGCTAAGAGCTCAGGCTCTATGACACCAGGATAATGGGTGGGATATACATGAAGGTTTTCCAAAGATGCCTTAGGGAGTTTGATACCCTAATCCTATGGAAAGGCAAGATATTCAGCTTAGTCACACAAGCCCTTAGGCCTGAAACAGGTTGCTATGACATGTGGACCAAAAGATAACCCTGTAATTATGAAGTGTACGATTTCAGTGAAAGACATTAAATCTTAGATTCATAGAATATCAGGGTTGGAAGAGACCTCAGGAGGTTATTTAGTCTGATCCTCTGCTCAAAGCAGGACCAACACCAAATAAATCATCCCAGCCAGGGATTTGTCAAGCCGGGCCTTAAAAACCTCTATGGATGGAGATTCCACCACCTCCCTAGGTAACCCATTCCAGTCCTTCACCACCCTACTAGTGAAATAGTGTTTCCTAATATCCAACCTAGACGTCCCCCACTCCAACTTGAGACCATTGCTTCTTGTTCTGTCATCTGCCACCACTGAGAACAGCCTAGCTCCATCCTTTTTGGAACCCCCTTCAGGTAGTTGAAGTCTGCTATCAAATCCCTCCTCACTCTTCTCTTCTGCAGACCAAATAACCCCAGTTCCCTCAGCCTCTCCTCATAAGTCATGTGACCCGGCCCCCTCATCATTTTTGTTGTCCTCTGCTGGACTCTCTCCAATTTGTCCACATCCCTTCTGTAGTGGGGGGACCAAAACTGGACACAATACTCCAGGTGTGGTCTCACCAGTGCCGAATAGAGGGGAATAATCACTTCCCTCAATCTGCTGGCAATGCTCCTACTTATACAGCCCAATATGCCGTTGGCCTTTTTGGCAACAAGGGCACACTGCTGACTCATATCCAGCTTCTCGTCCACTGTAATCCCCAGGTCCTTTTCTGCAGAACTGCTGCTTAGTCAGTCGGTCCCTAGCCTGTAGCAATGCATGGAATTCTTCCTTCCCAAGTTCAGGACTCTGCACTTGTCCTTGTTGAACCTCATCAGATTTGCTGATGTTCTGGAAACTATGCAGATATTGACTGGAAACTATGCTGCAATGTGCCAGTTAATACCACAAGATGCCCATCAGTAACATTTTGTGGGATTCTGTAATAACGTCAAGATGCTATGGGAACTCATTGATGTAGATGCTAGTGAGAAGAAGAGGAACTAAGTGGAATAGCCATTGAGAACTGGAGAACCTTTAAATTAGCGAGGTATGGAAGTATGGATAAGGAAAAAGGGGTTGGAACCCTTATGCATAGTGTGAGCCTTAGAAGGAGTAAGCATAACTCAGGATCAAAAGGTATTGCTCAGCCTGTGTGCTGGGGGGAAATGAAAGATGCCAGCATGACAATCACAGTGATGGTGATGACAATGAAGATGATGATGGGGAAGATAATGACTGACACTCCAGGGTCTCCCAGAAGGAGAGGTGAGAAGTGAGTGATTCTGGTCCTAGGCCTAACTACTTTGGACTGTCTGTCTATCTTCTGTTGTATTTCAGTGTTTGTGGGATTGTTTATCTGCTTAATGGATTTCCTAATAAAGGGACTTCTGACAAATAACAGTTTTTTCTTGTGTGTACTTAGAGTCTCTCATTCTAATGATACTGATAACAATATCCCTGATACTGTAGCCATCAGGAGACTGAAACTTTCTTGACCGCTGGGCTCTAAGAGATTAATCAATAATTAATATTAATTAATCAATTAATCAATCATCTGTCATCAATCATCAATAAGGCTACAGAGTGTAATTCAAGAAGAAGAATATGTATCAAAAACATGTTCAAACTATGTAACTAGGCAGGGTTGATGAACAAGGTTTTCCCAGACAAAGAAATGTTGGGTTATGTGAGGGAATAGGCCTGGCCGGCCTCCCTTATGTCACTCGGGATACCGGCGAAGGCTCACTATACAGGCCTGTACAGGCCACAGGCCTGAACTAGACTAAGTGACACAGCCTTCTGCCAAGTTCGGTCAAGGGTTATGATCAGAGGAGGGAGGAAGAAAAAACATGAAAAGCCCTAGTAAAATAATAGCTTGTGTGTTTATGGCTAACGAAATATAATAACCGCTTGTTGACGAAACATAATAACCGCTTGTATGAAGAAATTGATTCTAGCTAAATGCAAACTTCTCCTGCAGCTCCAGCTAAATGCAAACCTAGCCAATCATATATCTCCTTTGGGCGTCCTGTAAAAAAACCCCGGTACACGGACTGTAACACCCTGGAAGGTACTATACACCCTGCCGAGAATATACCCTAACTGGTGCCAAGTACTGCCCATATTGGAAACCACCAAGAAGCCCTCTACCCTATATGCACCCAATTCTCGGAAAAATCATAAGGAAGGTACCGGGAAAGGGGGCAGACCCTAACTCTTTATTTTTCGTAAATGACGCATAACTTGTACTATGTGTGCGGTTTGTAAGAATAAAAAGAGCCTGCGAGCTCTGATCGGGGATGTAGTTTCTAACTGCAACCCCCAACGCGTTGGTATGTATTGCAATAAACTAGCCTCAGGCTTGAGTCTGTGAACTAAAATCAATGCGTGGGTGACTTTTTCCACAACAGTTACCTGTCTGCCTTTGTCTGTGATGCAGCGTAAGTAGGATAAATCAGATGGAATGGGCATTCATCTGCATCTGAAGTCAACAGGAAAAGCAAATTAAGAAGAGAAGAGGATGGACTATAAGGAGGAAAAGGACATTTTGTGGTCCCACACTGAGGGACAAAAAGCACAGTACTTTTTGCATCCATGAAAGTTGAATACTGGTCCTGGTGGCTGGTGATGCTGAGGGCTTGCTTTAGATGAGCAACTTAATTTTAGGCAGATTTTTAACCTGCTCAAGTCATGTTTAGTCACTTAGAAGCGTGTTATAATTTGTAATCATATCTGTTTCCACTATCCTTACTCAGCATCACTTCAATCTCTACCTTGGTTAATAAACTTCCATTTGTAACGGTAAGCAAAGTGTGAATGCATAGCTGGGCCAAACAACCTTGTGTGCAGTCTTTGGAGGCGGCAGACTTGGTAATTACTGTGTGTCCAGTGACAGGGGCTAAACGCTGCAGGGAGCACTCCAAGGACTCAGAGGTTGGTGTGTACAAAGCACTAGCCTGCACAGGAAGGGTGAGGTCTCAGAGACCTGGAAGGCAAAGCTTGTGGGGCCAAAGGCTGTTTGGTTTCAAGGAGCTGAACCACAATAGTCATAGACAAGATTGCTTCATGCTAAGGGCAGGCAGTGATAAGGTACCTCACAACCTTGAGTCCCCCTGGGAAGTGTTACCCCCTCCCCTCACACAAAGGACAGCTGGGGATGAAACTTTTTGGAAGGATGTCCCATTATACCCAATATCTCAGTAGTTAGAGCACTCAGGACCACAGCCCTACCTGACTTGGAGCAGGGGCTGGAGCCCATGTCTCCTGTCTACCAGCAGAGTGCCCTGACCACAAGGATCTTGGCTAAAATTGGGTGGGACAGGGTATCTTTCTAGTTTTGGTTTTGTTTATCTGAGAAAAGCCTTACCTGGTGTAGCCCAGCCAATTTGAATTTCACAAGTACCCACAATCATTCAATTGTAGTGCAGGAATGGCGAGTGGTTCCAGTCTCTTTTGACCATGGAACACACACCTGGGGATAATAACACATCAGGTAAATGTGCAAATTGGGACAGTTGTAGATGCCAGTACCTGGAGTTGCTCCAGTTTGGAATAAAGATACCACAATGTAGGAAAGCTGCTCAGACTAAAAGCAAACCTTCAAGTTTATTAAGAGGACAATTTGAGGGTTAACAAAGATTCCTCATAAATCTACACACAAGCTTTTCATTATAGCAATACAGCAAGTACTATGCAAACAAAACAATAATAGTATGTAACATACAGATTTCTTCAGTACCAAAAGGTACAAGAGCAACAAGTCCTATGCATTTAAAACATACACCACGGATTTGGCATTAACGTCCCCACACTGTCCTGAGCTGAACAAGCAGCAAGCACCCAGTTCTTTGAATAGGCTGGTATCCTTCTCCTTGGGGTATCTTCTTGCTGCAATTAGTAAAAGCAGGCCTGTGAGATTCAGCCCTCAGGGCAGAGATCTTCACCTCCCCTGTGGTCTGTCTCCCTCCCTCTGGGTACTTCTGAGCTAACTGAAGAGTTTGGCACCTTTGTTCTTTATTCTTGGGAGTGGAATTGGCCCCCAGCCCTGCACCATTGACTCTGGTGCCTGCTCAGGGACTCTCAAATCTGACTACTTCTTTGATGGTCACAGAGAAGTCTCTCCTGATCACTGCAGGTCAGCAGTATGGCTCTCACCTTTGCTTCAGCATGAAGACCCTCACCCAGCTCCAATGCAGCCCTTTATCTCATCTGCACCTGGTTGCTTGACCTTGGCACCATCTGCCTCTGGCTCAGTACCTGCCCCTTCCATGGACCAACTCCAGATCCCCACTACCACATGTTACAGGCACACAGGAATATGTCCATACTGTTCCCAGTACAGTGATCCTGGCATGGGTCTTGTTCAAGGTCTCTGGGGACCCTTCCAGTACTACATCACCCTGATTCTTCAAGTACTCCAAGTAATCATATTACTCTGAAGTTGGCTCTCAGGTTTCCCAATACCAAGAGCTTAGAGCTAACTCATAGAATCATAGGACTGGAAGGGACCTCGAGAGGTCATCTAGTCCAGTCCCCTGCACTCATGGCAGGACTAAGAATTATCTAGACCATCCCTGACAGGTGTTTCTCTAACCTGTTCTTAAAAACATCCAATAAAAGAGATTCCACAACCTCCCTAGGCAATTTATTCCAGTTTTTCCTACTGTGCAGCGTAAACCACCCTTGCAGCAATTTAAGCCCCTTACTTCTTTCCCCTGTACTTAGTGGTTACAGAGAACCATTCATCACCTTCCACTTTATAACAACCTTTTACATATTTGAAAATTGTTAACATGTTGCCCCTCAGTCTTCTCTTGTCTAGATGAAACTAACCCATTTTTTTTTCAATCTGTCCTCGTAGATCACAACAGAAGAGGACCAGGTGGCCGCTGCCATGAGCAGGCACACCTGTGGGCTCATGACCACTGTGTAGCGCAGTGGGTTGCAGATGGCCACACAGCAGTCATG
This sequence comes from Terrapene triunguis, assembly GCF_002925995.2. NCBI lineage: Eukaryota > Metazoa > Chordata > Testudines > Emydidae > Terrapene > Terrapene triunguis. The sequence continues at coordinate 2,745,183 of NW_020664470.1, read as the reverse complement.
GACCATGACGGCCAGAAGCACGGCTCCAGTGCTGTCCAGGAAGTGGAATAAATGGAGCTGTGCCAGGCAGCTGGTGAAGGAGATGGCCTGGCACCCTGAGAGGAAGCCAGCCAAAATCTTGGGCATGGTGACCATGGAGAAGAAGATGTGCTTGGAATCCTAGAACATTTACAGAAAGCTGCAATGAATAAACCTAATAACAATCCCATCACATCTACTATGATTTGTAATACTGTAGCAATTAGCGGTGCCAACTGAGATTACAGCCCCATTTACACTGTATAGACACATGGTGAGAAATAGCCCTGCCTGAGTCCAGTCAGCTCCAACCTAAGTAAACAGGAGAGACAAAGGGTGTGTGGGGAAGAAAAGAGAGGAAACAATATACCCAAGATCACACAACAATTGAGTGGCTGAGCTGGGGTAAAATCCAGGTCATTTGAGTCCTAATTTGGCTGCTTGTTTTAAACTGAAATGCTATATGCTATATCTCACATACAAATTATGCAGGAATCATCTGACGTGGTTCTTTGGCACATGTTATACATATGCTTGGAAGCATTCGTTTTTTGTCAGTAAATGTCGGCGAACAGCTATTTCAGTGTACACACACAAACTGATGGAAAAATATTTCCATTGACAATAGATTTTTAGACATGGTAGAAGTTAGAAAAATGCTGCTTGAGAACTTATTAGAGTCCCACCTTAATGTGTATAAAAAGTATTGTAATGAATGCTGCATAATTAGCTTTCTTTCAGTAAATGTCGATTTCACCATACAACACACAAATCAATAAAAAAATGTTTTGATTGTTAATAGAAATTTACAGCTAGGCAAAGTAAGAAAAATGCTGCTTGAGAACTCATTAGAGTTTGGTTTAAAGCTAGTTCTGTTGTATATTTTGATGTGCGACATTGACAAATTTGTGTTTTAAGGGTTATAAAGCTTAAACTTTTTGAATCTCAGTGTCCACTGCCATTACATAATTATTGTCTGACCCCCCCCCCCATAAATTTCCCACAACTATGGCCTGGTCTACACTACGACTTTAATTCGGATTTAGCTGCGTTAATCCGAATTAATCCTTAACCCGTCCACACAACGGAGCCAGTTACTTCGAATTAAAGGGCACTTAAAATCGATTTCTGTACTCCACCCCGACGAGCGGAGTAGCACCAAAATCGATTTTGTTAATTCGAATTAGGGGTAGTGTGGCCGCACACCACCGAATTAATGTGGTTAAAATTAATGGGGTAGTGTGGCCGCACACCACCGAATTAATGTGGTTAAAAAACGAATTAATGTGCTTAGTGTGGCCGCGCACAATCGAATTTATACAATCTGTTTCCCAAATTCGAATTATCTAAATTCGAATTAATCTCGTAGTGTAGATGTACCCTGTGAAAATTTAAATTGATAAAAATGTTTACAAATTGATATTATCCATGAAAATATATATTAAAAAAATTGAAATCTGCCGAGCCTAGTTATACATGATATCAGACTCGATGATAATAATTGTCCCTTCTGGCCTTGAAATTCACAAATCTATGCAACCTGACACCTTCTTAACTATGCTGTGCTTTGAAACTCCTAGTCTAGAAGACTACCTTAATTTTCAGAGTAATACCCAAGTTTCCCAAGCACTTGCCTTTGCGGAATCAGAAGCTTTACAAAAGGAATCTGAGGCAGTTTGAAAATCTTATCCTTGGTGACTGTTGCATGCTGTTCCCTCACAGCTCAGCCATAGGCCACTCTGGTCTTCCTTGTAATTGAAACAGTAACAGTCACTGGAGTCAAAGGGTGCTGAAGAGAAAAAGCAGGAATATCTGTCTGTTCAGAATAGAAGAGAGATGCAGGATCCTATTGACTTGAACTTTTGGATGTCTGTACTGAATCTGTGCAGCAGGTCTGGCTTCTAGGCAGGGGGGCCACGGGGTTTAGCGCACTGCCCCCACCCCGAGCACCAGCTGCGCACTCCCATTGTGCGGGAACCAGCTAATGGGAACTGGGGGAGGGGAGTGCCTGCAGTCGAGAGTCACGCGGAACCGCTTGCGCGCCTCTGCCTAGGAGCCAGACCCGCTGCTGGCCGCTTCTGGGGCGCAGCGTAGTCCCCGCTGCACCCTGGCTGTGCCACTGACTGGGAGCTGCCAGAGGTAAATCCACACCCCAACCCCGTGACCCAATCCCCTCATCTCCAGCCCAGAGCCCTGACACTCTCCCGCACCCCAACTCCCTGCCCAGCCCCGAGCCTGCCCCAAACCTGGAGCCCCTCCTGCACCCCAAACCCCTCATCCCCAGCCCCACCCCAGAGCCTGCACCCCCAGCCCTGAGCCCTAACCCCCTCCCACACCCCAACCCCCTGCTCCAGCTCAGAACCCCCTCCCACACCCTGAACCCTCATCCCCAGCTCCGTTGGGTTATGGGCATCAGCAATTTTCTTCAACTGGGTCCCCAGAAAAAAAGTTTGAAAACCAGTGCACTAGAGCTACCACCTCTCTGGGAGGTGGGTTAACTAAGCTGACAGAAGAACTCTCTCCATCGGCTTAGAGAGTCTTCATTAAATTGCTTCAGAGGTGCAGCCTCAAACAAAGTGTTTTCTGTCCTTTACACTGTCTTGATGCCCTGATCAATCCCCTCATCAACAGCCTGAGAAAAAAAGAGGTACAGGAAGCCCTGAGGAGAGCTCTGCAGAAATGTCAGTCATTCGGAGAGGTTGATTTATATGGTAATAAATCAATTTGCTGGCCAGAAAGGAACAATCTAAGTTCTAGTCAGTCCAAACATCCTGAATTATAGGAAGAAGATACTGAGGACTTTTTAGTGTCGCCTCTCCCTTTCAGTTGTATTTATTTAGATGAATAAGGGCAGTGCCTGAGCTGGTGTAAATTGCCACAGCTGAATTGACTTTTATCCCCAATGTTATTTCAGTGTCTCTAACACTGGCTGCCAGGGGTTCTCCTATTGCAATGAGAACTAGGAAGAGTGGAGAAATTGGTAGCTTGGGTGTGAATGTGTGAGATTTTTTTAATGGCATGTTTATTGGTTTTATATAAAATATAAGCACACAATGAAACAAAATTTATATAAATACATGCACAATCCCCTTTTCCCCAGACCAGGTGGAACAGCACACACCCTCCCTCCCCTTGAGGTGGCAAAATACCAGGTTTTGGTCAGGACCTGCTATGAGCATTGTACTAGACACTCCTTTCTGGGGGGCCTGGGAAGGAATTTTCCCCTCACCACCAGATAAGCCTAAGTGGAGTGCGGGGTTCAGGGAGTGCTTTGTTATGGTGTTATGATCACTTCTTCTCTGAACGGACAAGTCCAGTATCAATTGATCTGTTGTATTAGCGATAGTTGAGTGAAATTGGTAACAGTGATGCATTATTCATCCAAATGTATTACTTATTTATCCCTTTCTTTGTGCAACTTTATAATATATAGTTTTTATAAAGCATTTTAGGGTATGTTATTTTAGGTCTGATAATGTGTTAAAGATAATGTGTTGAAGATTATCCATCAAAACTGCTTTTCATGGAAAATGCCACATTTTCATCAGAAACCATTTCAGCCAAAAATTTGGGAAACAATGCTCTAGTGGGAGAAGGGGTGTGGCCCCGAGTCTGTTGCATAGGCCATCCCTAAGTAGATCACTAGAAACAGGAGGAAGAAAAGAATCCACCATTCAGGGAGATTCTCAAATCCCATCAGGATGAATTGTGTGATAGATGTTTGGTTGTCCCCTTCTCTTTTCTCCATGAGGTGCATGAAGGTTTCCATTTCCACCGTTCTCTGTGTGATGTACCTGGTGACTGAGAAAAAACAATACTCATTTAGGGAGTTTGCTGTACTATTAAACTCAGTCGATTTCCATCCATTTCATTCCATAAAAATTGAGATTGCAAGCTCTTGTCTCAGCTAAGGAACTGCTTCACTCCCAGGTGTTGCAGAGGGTATTGGAATAGAGGTTCCCTACCAGCCTACCCAAGAGCAGCAACACGGTAAATATATCTTTCTTCTACCCCTGTCCCCACATTTATTCAGTTATAGATTCATAGATTTAATGGCCAGAAGGGACTATTTGATCATGTGGTCTGACCTCCTCTACAACACACGCCATAGAATTTCCTCAGTTACCACAGCACTGAGCTCAATAAATTGTGTTTGGCTAAAATGTAATTTCAAGAAAAGGTCTAATGGCCAGATTTTTAAATGTATTTAGGCACCTGGTTAAATTTTCAAGGTAATTAAACTCATTGATTTAAATAAGTGTCAAGCACCTAAATGGTTTTAAAATTCATCTAGGCAACTATATACTTTTGACAATCTGGCCCAGAATGATTTGCACAAGGCTATAAAGAAAGGCTGTGCTAGAGCACAGAATAGAAACCAAGTCTCCTTAATGACAGGCTAGTGTTGTAAACATCGGAGTATCCTTCCTCTTCAAAACTAAGATGGAGCAATAAATAGCTAGGCAAAATTTGTCTCACAAGTGCCACTATTTCCAAATTGGTAAGGATTTCCAGTCTCTATCCAATGCATTTCTAATGTACACTGTAGCCTATAAAAATGACAATTACTTATGTTCCAGAGAAATGTGTTGAAATATAAGTAGGCCCAAAACATCCCTTTCCTAAAAATATGCTTGACAATTGTCAAGTGAGGCTTGATAAAATATGAGAAAAGTGAAGTGAGACAATTCAGAGGCAAGCTAGAGATAATTTAGGGCATAACCCTAGGCCATGTTTTGGTCCTAACTGGTTTATACAAAAGTTTTAAATAAAATGTGAATGTTTAGGAAAATGTTATCTATATTGATGGTTGTTTAAGGGGCTTGATAAAGAGATAGAAAAGTAGATGTGTGTAGATAGATAGATCTCCTTTATGTTTCATCAGTTTCCCTGGCGATACATCACGTTCAGATTCTAAAGTCCTTATTCAGGCAAAGCTTCCAGGGAGTGAGGACACTGTCCAAGAGGAGTGTCTTTCGCATTAAGGGCTGTGTCTGAGGAAGAGAATGAGATTGTGCCCTGAGACTTTTAACCCTGATCTTTAATCCTCATCATGAAGCAGCAACTTCCCCTTCGACGGTGACCAGGTCTGGACTCACAGTCTTGTCCTCTCAGTACCTATGTAGAAACCTATATGTTGCTGTTGGGGTTGGTCTCTCTCTTTTGCTGCTCGTCATGATTGTTTGCATCACACAAACCGTTATCTGACTCCTGCTCTGGATCCTTGCAGGGTTTATCAGGGAAAGCAGCCGTCCCCTGGCCCTTCCAGCTGCTGGGATCTCCCGTGAGCTCTGCTGCTGGTGAGCACTGAGAGTTACCTTCCCAAGGGAATTAACATGGTGGTGTTTGTTAAAACAGTGTCACACCAAAACTGATGCCACTGGCATTCAAATCCCAAAGGAAACCTCCCTTTCCCCACATATACTGTATGTGTGCCAAGAGCCCAAGAGAATGGGAAATACATTTCCATGCTTTTAATAATCATATCTAGCTCTACCAGATCATTCGCCATGTGTTGATCTCAAAGCACATTACACAGGAGGACTGATAGCATTATCCCTGTTTGACTGATGAGGAAACTGAGGCAGAGAGAAGGAAAATGAGTCCCAAATGGTCATGAAGCAGGCATTCACATATCTGGGAATAGCCCCCAGGCGTCCTCAGTCAGAGTGTATTACCCTGGCTGCTGGACCACACAGACTGAGAGACTTTGTCTATTACCTTTCAAAGATTTGAAGGGTTAGACAAATATCATAGAATCATAGAATCATAGAATATCAGGGTTGGAAGGGAGCTCAGGAGGTCATCTAGTCCAACCCCCTGCTCAAAGCAGGACCTAATCCCAACTAAATCATCCCAGCCAGGGCTTTGTCAAGCCTGACCTTAAAAACCTCTAAGGAAGGAGATTCCACCACCTCCCTAGGTAACCCATTCCAGTGCTTCACCACCCTCCTAGTGAAAAAGTTTTTCCTAATATCCAACCTAGACCTCCCCCACTGCAACTTGAGACCATTACTTCTTGTTCTGTCATCTGGTACCACTGAGAACAGTCTAGATCCATCCTCTTTGGAACCCCCTTTCAGGTAGTTGAAAGCAGCTATCAAATCCCCCCTCATTCTTCTCTTCTGCAGACTAAACAATCCCAGTACCCTCAGCCTCTCCTCATAACTCATGTGCTCCAGCCCCCTAATCATTTTTGTTGCCCTCCGCTGGACTCTGTCAGGGATGGTCTAGTGTAATGGTCCCTCGCTCTCCTGGTCGGAGGGAGGCCAGTCAGGCTCATCCGGTCGGGTCAGGGCCAGAGTCCGTCAGACCGGCAAGAGCCTCCCAATAGGGCTGCACGATTAACAGTCCCAACCAGGCTTAAGCTTAGGTCGCTCAAGTAGGCAGCCCTGAAACCCAGTTTATCAGGGCCGACATTGGCCTGGGCGGAGCTCAGGCCGGCAGCAAACTAACAGTCTTTACAGGACTGGCTTTGGTCTGGGCAGGGCTCAGGCAGCCAGCAAACACACAGTCTCTAAGGGGCTGGCTTTAGCCTGAGTGGAGCTCAGGCTGCCAGCAAACAAACTGTCTTTATAGGTGAGTGGTAAGGGAGCTCCTGTCCTGGGCTAGAGCCTCCTTGCACTGTGTAGGGGTCAGCCACCCGGGGTGGGATGGTAGGGGGATGCGGGCCCACCCTACTCCACCGCGTCCCAACTCAGGGCCCTGGCAGGGGCAGAATTGGTTGCCCCTGCATCAGCAGGGATCCAGACACAAGACGCAGGCTGAGCCATGCCGGGCTCTGCAGCCGGCTGCTCCGTGGCTGCCCCTGGGCTACTTCCTGCCTCCCTGGGGTTTGGTACCTGCGGCCTCCAGGCCTCTTTCGGCTCTTCCGGGTAAATTGCAGCAGGTACTCCAGGCCAGTCATCATCCATGTCTGGGGATCGGGAACAGCCAGGTGCAGGTTCCTCTCGGGGCCTCTGGAGAACAGGCCAAGCGTCCTCCTCCGGCACAGGCTCTCCCCCAGCTGAGCTGCAGGGCTGGACTTTTATACTTCCAGCCTCACCCCGGTCCTTCCGGCGAGGGGGGTGGTGCGATCTAGGTGCTACCCTCCAAGGGGCGTGTAATGGTCCCTCGCTCTCCTGCTCGGAGGGAGGCCAGTCAGGCTCACTACATCTAGGTAATACCTAATCCTGCCATGAATGCAGGGGACTGCACTAGATGACCTCTCAAGGTCCTTTACAGTCCTGCGATTCTCTGATTTCAGTATCTATCTGATTACTGCCCATCACCATTGTATTTGGAAAACTTCAACATAAAATCAACAGGGGAATAGCAACGTCCCTTGTAGATTTAATGAAGTCTCTGGTTCTTCTCCCTTTGGAGGTAAAGAAAAAAATCCTCTTTAGGGTAGGGTTTTTGTTTTTTATTTTTTAGATTTGATTCATTTCATTTTTTCAGGGTGGGGTGGGAGTTTTGAGATAGAAAGGGGAGTCATTTTACATTGTTAAATAATATCCAGGTCAACAACAGCAGAACTCACCAAAAGCACAAGGACTATTACTATTTGACTATGGTGATTCCTTAAGGACTGAAATAGAGGTGGGGTCCCCATTGCGCTGGGTGATCCATAAACCCATATAGGGAGAGAATGTTCCTGCCCCATAAAATTTACAATTGAAACAGACAAAAGGGGAGTTGGGAAAAAAGAGGCCAATGGCTTTTCCAAGACCCCATCTGAGGCAAGAAAAATAACAGAAGGCAGGTGCTCTGATTTCAAGTGCCATGCCTTACCCGCCGGAGCATTGTATAAGATACGTGGTGTCACACAATGTCTCCGTAGCTCAAGCATTAGAGCGCTGGCTTGTAAACCCAGGGTATCAGAGCAATTTGGGGTATTTTCCAAAGATGAATGGAGAGTCCAAGAAACACAGACCACAGGATATCACAAATGGAATAGGATTCTGGCAATGCAAAAAGACTTGGGAATATTATTTAGAAATAAAAAAATGAGAAATAAAAGAAAAAATATTTAAAAATCCCAAATATTTAAATTTAATACATAACCATCTTTTGACAGGGCAGGTTGGTCACTGGTTAGCTCAGGGGTTCTCAAACTGGGGTTCGGGACCCCTCAGGGGGGGTCATGTGGTTATTACATGGGAGGGTCATGAGCTGTCAGCCTCCACCCCAAACCCTGCTTTGCCTCCAGCATTTATAATGGTGTTAAATATATATATTACAAAGTGTTTTTAATGTATCGGGGGGGTCGCACTCAGAGGCTTGCTGTGTGAAAGGGGTCACCAGTATAAAAGTCTGAGAACCCCTGGGTTAGCTGGTTTGATTTTCTGCAAGAAAAGTGCATTTCTGAAGCGATTACACATTGTGGATGTATAGTCAGAACCAGAACCCATTTAAAACCAATATTTTTCAGGCTGAGATTTTTAGTTTTTGTGAAAATATCCTGATTTAAAAAAAAAAGTTGTGAAATTTTCCATAGGTGGAATAAAAATCATCCATGACTTAGGAAATGTAGGAACCAAATCCCACTGATTTTGAATGAGGGTTGGAGGCCTAATTTCTCTACCCCATCTTTGAACATTTCTCCTATTCAGACTAGGGTCATATACTTTCCCCACTCTTCCTGTTTCTCATAGAATAGAAGAACCCTTTCCAGCCAAGGTAAGAGAGACTGAAATAATTCTGGGAACAACAGTAAAGAATGTTTTCATTTCCCACCATGCACTTAACTAAATAAATACAACTGAATGGGAGATACAACTCTAAAAATATCCTCAGTATCCTCTTCCTGTAATGCAGGATGCTTTAACTGATAAGAACTTCGCCTATGTAGATGGATCCTTTCTGACTAGTGCATTAATTTATTACCATTTCTATCAATTTCTCTGAATGCCTGGGAACACCCTACATTTCTGAAGCACTCTCTTCAGGGCCTCCTTGACCTCTTTGTTTCTCAGGCTGTAGATGAGGGGATTAATCAGGGGTGTCAAGACCGTGTAAAAGACAGAAAACACTTTGTTTGGGGCTTTCAGGGCACCGGTGTTTGGTAACATGTAGACAGTTATTAGTGTCCCATAGAAAAGTGTAACCACAGTAAGGTGTGAGGAGCAGGTGGAAAATGCCTTTTGCTTCCCGGTGGTGGAAGGGATCCTCAGGATGGTGGAGATGATACAAACATAAGATATCAGGGTCAACAGAAATGGGGGAACAGTGTCTATGGAGGAGAATATTAGAGTCACCAGGGTAACCAGACTGGTGTTACTGCAGGAGAGTTTAATCACTGGGGTGAGATCACAAAAAAAATGATCAATTTCATTAGGGCCACAGAAGGCTAATTGTGACATAAAAGATATTAACGTGGTAAGAATTATGAATGAACTTAGCCAAGATCCGGCTACTAGCTGCATACAGAACCTGCCATTCATACGGATTGCATAGTGCAGGGGGTTACATATTGCTAAGTATCGATCGTATGACATCACAGCTAGCAGAGAGCACTCAGCAGTCACTAGGAAACCAAACCAGTAAAACTGCACAATGCAGCCGGTTACAGAAATGGTTCTGTCCCCAGTCAGGAGGCTGGCCAGCATCCTGGGCAGAATGGCTGAGGTGCAACAGATCTCCAAGCAGGACAAATTCCCCAGGAAGAAATACATAGGGGTGTGAAGGTGCTGATCAGCCACAACTAGCGCTACAATGAGCGTGTTCGCAGTCATGGTGACAATGTAGATCCCCAGAAAAAGGAGGAAGAAAATAAATTGCAATTCAGGGAGATTCCCAAATCCCAGCAGGATGAATTCTGTGATAAATGTTTGATTTTCACCTTCTCCTTCCTCCATGAGGTTCATGTAGGTTTCCACCTTCACAGTTCCCTATGTGATGTAGCTGGTGATTGAGAAAAAAGGAATAATCATATAGTTAAACACAGTGGATTGCCATCCATTTGATTCCCTACAAATTGAGTTTGCAAACTTTGATTAGAGTTTATATCCTTTCTCCAGCGAGGAAATGCTTCACACGCAGGCATTGCATAGTGTATTGGGAAAGAGATTCCCTACAACCTCACCCAAAAACCAACAACACAGTTAATTTATGATGTATCCACACCTGTTCCCATTTTTTTTCAATTGGAGATTCATCTATTTAAAGGGCAAAAGGGACCAAAAGATTGTTGCAAGGAGGAGGCGGGGAAATTGTTCCCCTTAAACTCTGAGGACAGAACAAGAAGCAATGGGCTTAAATTGCAGCAATGGCAGTTTAGGTTGGATATTTGGAAAAAACTTCCTAACTATCAGGGTGGTTAAGCACTGGAATAAATTGCCTAGAGAAGTTTTGGAATCTCCATCATTGGAGATCTTTAAGAGCAGGATAGACAAACACCTGTCAGGGATGGTCTAGATAATACTTAGTCCTGCGACAAGTGAAGGACACTAGGCTAGATGACCTGTTGAGGGCCCTTCCAGTCCTCTGATTCTATGCTTCTATGATTATCTTATCTGACCTATTCTGCAACACACACCAAAGAAGTTCCCCAGTTATCCCTGCACTGAGCTCAATTAACTGTGTTGGGCTAAAACAGATTTTCCAGAAAAGCATCCAGAGCCAGTTTTTTAAAGATATTTAGGCTCCTAGTGGGATTTTCAGAATCATCTGGGCAATTAAAATTCATTGATTTAGATGGTTTTCAGGCAGCTGGGTGCTTTTGAAAATCTCACTAGGCACCTAAATACCGTTAAAAATCTGGCCCAGGGTGACTAGCTCAAGGCTATACAGGAAGGCTGTGGGAGAGCAGAGAATAGAAACCAAGAGGAATATAAAGTGGGATTGTTTAAGATGCTCAATATAGAGATATATAGTTCTGTAGGAAATAACTAAGTAGAGTGATGTATAAGGGGTTCAACAGAGGAATAAAGAAATAGATGGTAGTGTAAGGGGCTTGTCCAAGAGATAGATACGTTGGTGTCTGTGTGGATAGTTAGATCTCCTTTATGTTTCACCAGTTTCCCTGGCAGAATATCATGATGAGGTAATAGAGTCCTTATTTGGTCAAATAAGGGAGGACACTGCTAAAGAGGAGTGTCTTTCAGATTAGGGGCTCAATCTGAGGCAGAGATTGAGGGTTTACCCTGAGACTGTTAACACTGACCTTTAATCCTCATCTCGAAGCAGCGACCTCTCCATCGGCAGTGACCGGGTCTGGCCTCACAGTCAGTCTTGTCCTCTCAGTTCCTCCAGAGACACCTACAAGTTGCTGTTGGGATGGGTCTCTCCTGCAGCTCATCATGATTGTTTTGCATCACACAAACCCTTATGTGCCTCCTGTTCTGGATTCTTGCAGGGTTTATCAGGGAAAGCAGCCTCCCCCTAACCCATTCTGCTGCTTGGATCTCCGGTGGGCTCTGCTGCCAGTGAGCACTGAGAATTATCTTCACAAGGGAATTAATGCTGTAATTTTTGTTAAAACAATGTCACACCAAAGCTGATGCCACAGGCATTCGAATCACAAAGAAAATCTCCCTTTCCTCGCATGTGCTGTGTGTGTGCCAAAAGCCCAAGAGAATGGGCAGTAAGTTTCCATGCCTTTAATAACGATATCTGGCTCTCCAGGCCATTTTCCAGCCATAGATCTCAAAGCGCATTACACAGCATGGCAAGGGTCATTATCCCCATTTTACAGATGAGGAAACTGAGGTACAGAGAAGGGAAGTGACTATCAAAGGGTACGTCTACACTTACCGGAGGGTCCGGCGGCAGGCAATCGATGTTCTGGGATCGATTTATCGCGTCTGGTTTAGACACGATAAATTGATCCCGGATCGATCCTGGAAGTGCTCGCCGTCGACGCCGGTACTCCAGCTCGGCGAGAGGAGTACGCGGCATCGACGGGGGAGCCTTCCTGCCGCGTCTGGACCCGCGGTAAGTTCGGACTAAGGTACTTCGAATTCAGCTACGTTATTAACGTAGCTGAATTTGCGTACCTTAGTCCGAAGTAGGGGGGTAGTGTGGACCAGGCCAAAGGGTCATGAAACAGGCATTGGCATAGCTGGGAATAGCACCGAGGCTTTCTGAGTCGAAATACAGCACCCTGGCTGCTGGATCACACAGACTGAGACACTTTGTCTATTAACTTTAAAAGATTTCAGTAGATATCCCGGGGATTTATATTACATCTCTGTAGTATCTGAGCAGTTGCAACATAAAACCAACAGGAATAGCAAAATCCCTTATAGATTTAATGGAGTCTCTGGCTCTTCTCCCCCTTAGAGGTAGAAAAACCCTTCTGTGTTGGGGTAAGGATATTGTTTTTGACTTTTTAGATCTGATTCATTGCTTTTTGGGGGTGGGGTTTTGGTTGGGGGACTTGGGACAGAAGGGGGAGTCATTTTATATTGTTAAATAATAACCAGCAGAAATGGCAGAAAGCAGAAAGGCTGTTATTATTTGATGATGTTGACTCCTTAAAGTTGCAAATTCTCTAGGAATTATTTTGGGAAATGTTTATGTCTTGTGCTATACAGAAGATCAGAGGAGATTATAACAACTGTCCCTTTTGGCCTTGGAATTTATAATCTATTATTAAGACAATAATTGGCAGAGCTCCTAGGAGGAGCTAGATCTCAAATCACATATTTATTCCTCCTGCTTGCCTCTGCCTCTGCTCAGAACATACTGAGGTGTTCTGCAACTGCAGTTTACATGTCGATAAAACTGCTGCTCTTTGAGGACAGAAGTAATTCCTGTCTCTTTCTCTAGTAGCGTACCTCATAGTACCCACCATAGTGCTGAAGAGGTCAAAAGCAGACCTTGCAATGCAACCAGGTGCTGTGCAATGCAACAGGGTACACCGATTTTTGGCTTGGCAGCCACCTTCTGCATCAGTTCCAGCTTCCAACAGGCTTTAAGATGTGTCCCTATGTGGAGAGCATTGCAATAGTCTGGTCTAGGATTTTAAGAGACACAAGGTGCCAAAATACCACTGAATTTCAATGCCTTTTTCTAAAAAAAAAAAAAAAAAATCCAGTAGGGACTAGCAGAGGGTGATAGAAGGGAAAAAGTTTATCGTGTTAATACCCGGCAGTGGGAGGGGAGGAAGGGAGATAGGGACAGGTTTTAAACTCTTTCCATTGACTTCACTGTTGAGCTTGTTGGGGGGGAAATATATTTCCACAGAAAATTTTGAGTTGCATCACAGTGTCCCCTCCTGGTGGAGGGAGGTGCATAATGGCAGTTGCATGATGGTGGTTCATCAGGGGAAATGGCATCCAGCCCAGGAGCCTAGCACATAGAGGGGTATGGGAGCATCAGGCTACAGAACTACAACTCCCATGAGGCACTGCAGTTGTCTTTCAGCATCAAAAGATTTCAGTTTTGGGCCAAAATTGGAATTTTTTTTGTTTATTTATTTTGTTTCCAAGTGTTCAGCTTTTTGATGTTAAATCGGAATTTTCCTTGGAAACCAGACATTTTTCATGAACAAATTTTTATTCAGACAAAAACCAATTTTCTATTAAAAAACCCCAGTAAAGTAGGAAAATTTTCAACCAGCCCTACTTCAATGATCTTCGGATCAGGCCCCAGTTGCCAGGAAGCCTAGCCCTCTTGGGCCCCTTAGAAAATCCTAGGAACAGTGACTTGCCAAAAGTCATCCAGGAAATCTGTGGCAGAGGAAGGATATGAAGAGAGGTCCTAGTTTCCCACAGGCTCCTTTGGAAATTTCAGCCCTAGTCCCCAAATAACAAGGGCACGGATTCCTAGATTTTAAGGATAGAAAGAATCTTGATATCATCTCGCCTTGTATAACACCCATCCAGACAGCTTCACTTAGTTATCCTTGTGTTGAGCCCAGTAGCTTGTGTTTGTGCCAGAAACACATTCAGTCTAGATTTGAACACACCAAGAGATGGAGAATCCATCATTTCCCTTGGTAGTTTGCTCCAATAGTTAATTACTCTCACTGTTAAAAAAATGTGCCTAATTTTATCGTGTCTTGCGTTGATGGGAGTGTCTCTTCTCTCTGTCTCCCAACACAAGAACAAAGGGGCAGTCAATGGAATTAAAAGGGAAGAAACTGAAATTGCTAAAGGGAAATACCTTTTCTCACCCCCAGAATGCCCTCAGCTTCCCCTGGACCCCCATACCCAGGCCCCAGTTATCCCCCAAATTTCAGCTTCACTGAGACACAGCTACCCATCACCCAACTATTCCAAACTCCTCCAGTTTCTCCCAGACACCCCCACCCTACACCTAGATCCCCCCACACATCCGCATTTCCCCTCCCAGCGACCCCCACCCAGCACTAGCTTCCACTCTTTGTGCCAGGTGCTGTACAAACACAGAAAGAGACAACCCTTGCCTTCAAGCTGTACATTGTTAAGAGTGGGAGTAACTAACCATGGGAGTAACTTGGATGGATTCTCCATCACTGACAATTTTAAAATTTAAAATTTAAAATTTAAATTTTAAAATTTTAAAAACAATATTGGATGTTTTTTAAAAGCTCTGCTATAGGAATTATTGGGAGCATGGGGGGAGTTCTATGTCCTGTATTATTCAGGAGGTCAGATTAGATGATCTATGAATCTTTGAAAAGCTTCTTATAAATTAAAGGTGCAACCAGACGAAGATATGAGATAAAGATAGACATTTTTTGGTTCATACCTTTTTTTTTGTCTCAATGGAAAATTGATTTTTAAACTAAACAAAAGTGTTCATGGCAAGCATTTACTTTGAGGGGCATCATTAAGGAAAAAATCAGGGTGGGTGGGGACTAAGTTGTATTAGGATCCCCACTTTGACCTCCTGGTGCAGCTGATCATGGGGGATTAGTAGGCCAGTCCCGAGGGGAGGGGGCGGGGGCAGACAGATCATATCCCGAATAGTGGGAGGAGGGTTGCTAGGGGTGTGTGTGTGTGTGTGTGTGTGTGTGTGTGTGACTAATGGTTAGCCTGGGACAGGGATCCAAGCTGAACTTGCTCCATGCTCAGCTCCAACACAGGTCACCACTATTTGTTCCTGTCCAACCAGTGGAGATGAGGGGGTAATACTGACAGAGGCCTCTGGAGACAATCTGTGACACCCCACTCTTTCATAGGCCTAGGGTGGAAAATTTGGCCCGGCTTCCCCTCTATCATGACAGAGGGGTGGCCGGGCCAAATTTGAGTGGTGCCCAGTGTGTGCTCTGAGCTGCACCTCCCACAGGTCTGGGGGAGACACCACATAGCTCACTGGAGAACAGTCTTGTGGAGGGCAAACCAAGGTCTGAGAGGGGCAGTGCCCCACCTGCCCCATTACAAATGATGTCCCTTATAACTTTCCTAGAATTTTTTCCATCTTTGTCAGAAAATAAAAGCCTCCAAAATAGTTTTTTGGGGTTGAGTATATGAGTGTTTTGTTTCTGGATGGAAATATTTGAGTTACCAGTGACAAATTGTTAGATTTTGGCAGTTTGTCAGGGAAGGAGATTGGGTTTTTTGGTTTTGCTTTCAAATTTTTAAGGAAAACCCAACATTTTCTATTAAAAAAGTAGATGAAGACTAAAAAAACTAGCAAAGAGAATGTTTAAGGGTGACTTGATTTCAGCTTATAGATAGCTACATGGGGAAGAAATATTTAATAATGGGCTCATCAGTCTAGCAGAGAATGGTGGAACACGATCCAATGGGTGGAATTTGAAGCTAGACAAATTTAGACTGGAAATATGGTGTAAATTTTTCATGGTGAGAGTAATTAACTATTGTAACAAGTGTCATGGTGGAGTCTCCATCACTGAGAATTTTAAATCAAGTTTGGATGTTTTTCTAAAAAGATCTGCTCTAAAAATTATTTTGGGGATGTTCTGTGACCTGTGTTATTTGGGAGATCAGATTAAAGGATCCCAATGGTCCCTTCTGACACTGGAATCTATGAATATATGGAAACTTTTGGTTTCACTGAAATTTTCTGGGGAAAAAAAAGAGAGAGACTATGGGCTTGTCTTCACTATGGGCTAAATTGGTGCTGCTGCGATTGATGCAGTCACATTGAGTTAGAGGGTCTCGTGAAGACACGATAAGTCAACAGGGGAGCACTCTCCCGTCAACTTAATTAATCCACCTCAACAAGAAGCTGAAGCTATGTTGATAGGCGAGCATCTCCCACTGACATAGCGTGTGTAGACACCACGTTAAGTCAATGTACGTTATATCGCTCAGGGGCATGGGGGGTTTTACACCCCCAAGCGACGTAACTTACGTCGACTTAAGCAGTAGTGTAGACTGTCTCTATAGTTTGTCTATAACTCACAAACTAAAAGAGCATTGTGAATAATTGCCAGATACGGTGGTCATCTAAATTGGCCATACTGGAATCAGTAGGGCCAGATCCACAGCTGGTGTAAAACAGCTAGATCTCTAATAGCAGCTACAGCTCCATGAGAGTCAATGGGTCACATCTGTCAATATGTCTGGAAACTCTAGACAGGTGTTTGTACATGTGCTGAATATGAGGGCAATGGACACTTATGCATCAAAGAGAAGACCTTGCAAAGGAGAGACCTAGGACACTGAGTTGTGATTGGCTACGAAGAAGTCTTATTCCCCTACTATTAAGCCTGATTTTCACTTGAACCAGTCTACAGCACAGGGTTCGATGGTGTTACTCCAGATCTGCACCAGTATAAGTGAGAATGGAATCAAGCACAGTGACCTCAGTGGAGTATCTCCTGATTTACAGTGGGCAGAGTGAGAGGAGCAGGATTCAGCCCTATGGCTGGGATTTTCAAAGAAGCGTAAGGGAGTAAGGCACCAAAATCCCATTGAATTTCCTTGGGAGCTACTGAGGAGCACTTTGAAAAATCTGGCCACCTATTTAGATGCCCAAATGGATGCTGAGTTCTCCCCACTCAATCTCACTACAAAGGTCATGCCCATAGTCGTACAGTGCATCTGTGACAGATCTGGAATGGAAGCCAATTTTTCCTAGTGCCATGTTACTGTGTTAACCACAAGTTCATATTTCTTGTTAATTATAGGTCAAGCCCTATAATCAATCTATCTATCTATCTATCTATCTATCTATCTATCTATCTATCATTTAATATTTGCCTAGTAGCACCTAATGGTCTCAACATTTCTTATCACATTGGCTGCAGGGCAACCAAAGTGCAGCACTGCCTAGTGGTTTGGGCACTGGAAAAGGAGTGAGGCAATCTAGACGCTACCTGTCTTCGATTCCTATCTGTATCTTACTTGTTCTGTAAACTTGAGGAAGTCACTGTCAGGGTCTCTCTGTGCCTCAGTTTCCCCCACTCTCAGATGAAGTCAATGGTACTACTTCTCTTTCACTGTGAAGTGTTTTTCAACCTATGGGTGTAATGCACACTACTAGGCCTAAGTGTGTTTAGCTAATGAAACTGAAGACTGAGAGATGACTTGAATGCCATGCGTAAGTTCATTTATGGGGAGATAACAAGAGGTAATCTAATGGAAAAAGCAGAACAAGAACCAATATCGGGAAGATGAAGCCAGAAAAATTTAAATGAGAAGTAAGGCACATTTTTTTAGCAATGAGGGTGATTAACCATTGGGAAAAAAACAACCTAGTGCAGTGATGGATTCTCCATTTCTTGAAGTCTTCAAGTACAGACTGATTGCCTTTCTGGAAGTTATGCTTCAGTCAAGCACAAGTCATGTTTTAATCAAATGCAAGTTGTTAACCTCAATAGAGGGGGAACTGAGTGAAATGTAATGACGTGTTATGTACAGACCCCATAGAAAATCTTCCTAGTTCCTTTAAAAATCTCAGCCACAGAATCTGTCAACTTCTAAAGTGCTGAAAAGATTTTCTCCCACCAGAAGCTTTTGATTCCAATGTAGTTAAATTAACATATCTCTGGAATAAGTCACCCAATGTTGAAACAGGCCCATAACGTTGAAATGTATTTTGAAAGAAAGAGGCCAGAGCCCCACTTAGTGTGAATCAGCGCACCTCTGTTGACCAGTTCAATAGTTCTAGGGGGAATCGGAGACACCGAAAAATGCAAAAGTTGGATGGGAAACATATCTGGAGGGTTGTGTCTTCTGGCCTGTGTCACGCAGGCTAGGTTATCATTATGGTCCTTTCTGGTCTCAAAATCTGTGACTCTACGAAGAAAACAAAGGTCCAAGACTTATTAATATATTTGCTAAAAATGTAATCCCCCATCCACCAACAACATTTAAATTGCCTCTGAAGTCAGACTAATTTTTCTCATTCATGAACCACAGTTCTCCCCTCTCCCCTTCCTCTCCAAGCTCCCCTCCATCACCTGGAAAGGAAAAGTCAAGATATCAGCCAATGTCATATGAAGACTCATTCCCTAGTGACAACAGCCAATGTCAGTCCTAAAATTCTGTGAAATCTGTGTTTGTCTATGGGTATGTCTACGCTACGAGAGTAGTTCGATTTTACTTAAATCGAATATGTGGAATCGATATTGCAAAGTCGAACGTGTGTGTCCACACTAAGCATGGTAATTCGACTTTGTGAGTCCATACTAACAGGGAAAGCTTCAACATTGGAAGCGGTGCACTGTGGGCAGCTATCCCACAGTTCCCGCAGTCCCCGCTGCCCATTGGAATTCTGGGTCGAGCTGCCAATGCCTTCTGGGTAAAAAAATGTGTCGAGGGTGTTTTTGGGTAACTGTCATCATCCGTCCGTCACTACCGCCCTCCCTCCCTGAAAGCGCCGGCGGGAAATCAGTTCGCGCACTTTTCTGGTCAGTGACAGCGCGGACGCCACAGCACTGCGAGCATGGAGCCCGCTGCAACCATCGCTGCAGTTGTGGCCGTTGTCAACACCTCGCAGCTTATCATCCACCTTTCCCAGAGGCAAATGCTGAGAAATCGGGCGAGGAGGCTACGGCAGCGCGGTGAGGACCTAAAGTCTGAGAGTGGCACAGACCTGTCAGAAAGCACGGGACCCAGCGCCGAGGACATCACGGTGGCAATGGGTCATATGGATGTTGTGGAACGGCGATTCTGGGCCCGGGAAACAAGCACGGACTGGTGGGACCGCATAGTGCTGCAGGTCTGGGATGAATCCCAGTGGCTGCGAAACTTTTGCATGCGGAAGGGGACTTTCATGGAACTTTGTGAGTTGCTGTCCCCTGCCCTGAAGTGCAATGAAGGGATGCAAGTAGCCCTGACTGTCCAGAAGTGAGTAGCCATAGCCCTCTGGAAGCTTGCAATGCCAGACAGCTACCGGTCAGTTGCGAACCACTTTGGCGTGGGCAAATCTACCGTGGGGGTTGTTGTGATGCAAGTAGCCAACGCAATCGTTGAGGTACTGCTCTCAAAGGTAGTGACCCTGGGAAACGCGCAGGTCATCATAGATGGCTTCGCTGCAATGGGATTCCCAAACTGCGGTGGGGCTATAGATGGAACTCACATCCCTATCCTGGGACCGGACCACCAGGCCAGCCAGTACATTAACCGAAAGGGCTACTTTTCAATGGTGCTGCAAGCACTGGTGGACCATAGGGGACGTTTTACAAACATCAACGTCGGATGGCCGGGCAAGGTTCATGACGCTCGTGTTTTCA
Source organism: Terrapene triunguis (assembly GCF_002925995.2). NCBI lineage: Eukaryota > Metazoa > Chordata > Testudines > Emydidae > Terrapene > Terrapene triunguis. The sequence goes on along the minus strand of NW_020664470.1, from coordinate 2,725,607 downwards.
GGAACTCAGGTCTGTTTAGACGGCTGCAGGAAGGTATTTACTTCCCGGACCACAAAATAAGTTTTGGGGATGTGGAGATGCCTACAGTCATCCTCGGGGACCCAGCCTACCCGCTAATGCCCTGGCTCATGAAGCCCTATACTGCCGCCCTGGACACTGAAAAAGAACTCTTCAACTACCGGCTGAGGAAGTGCAGAATGGTGGTGGAGTGTGCTTTTGGCCGTCTCAAGGGGAGATGGAGAAGCTTACTGACTCGCTGTGATCTCAGCGAAACCAATATCCCCATTGTTATTGCAGCTTGCTGTGTGCTCCACAATCTCTGTGAGAGCAAGGGGGAGACCTTTATGGCGGGGTGGGAGGTTGAGGCAAATAGCCTGGCTGCTGATTACGCCCAGCCAGACAGCCGGGCGATTAGAAGAGCCCAGCGGGACGCGCTCTGCATCCGGGAGGCTTTGAAAGCTAAATCTTCAGTATCCTCTCCATTTACATACCCCTTTCCCCCCCTTCCAAAACACGTTTAAAAATTAAATGACTTGAATTTTGTTAATGAACACCGTTTTCTTTATTACTGTTTTCGCGGGAAAGTTTTGAACCTGGGACGCAGACTGTGGTGGGGAGCGGGTGTAGTGTAGTGATGAAAATGACGCTTCTAATCTCCAGGAATGACAGGCTCCGCAGTGGTGGACTGGTGGTTTCAACGGAGCCTGTCACCCCTCCTGTTCGGGACTGTGTGTGTGCGGGGGCTATGTGAGTTTCTGCCTGGGGGAGGAGGGTTACAGATCCCCTGCTGCGTGGCTCTGTGATCCAGGATAAGGACCGCTGCATAAGATCTCTAACTGCCCTCCCCCGCCACAAAGTCACAGAGCACCCCCCACAGAACACTAAAACCGCCTCCCAGACTGACCAGGATAACTAATGACTGCAATGTGTGTGTGCCCTGCTGCTGTCCTGTCCAATTACCAACCCCCTTCCCCCCCTTCAGACAGACTCTCCTCTAAAGAACATGATGTAAACAGTAATGAACAGAAATGTATTTTTTATTAACAACTACACATGAAACTGGGGGGTGAAACTTGGACGGGGGCTTGGGTGAGGCGGGAAGGAAAGGACTTTTCAAATTTTGGGGAATGAGAGCCTTCTGGTGCTTGAGCAGTCTGCAGGGGTGGAGTGAGAGTTTTCACGGAGTCTGCCGCCCCTCCTTCTTTGGACTTTGGGTGAGGGGGGTATGGGACTTGGTGGCGGGGGAGGGCGGTTACAGATAGACTGCAGCGGGGCTCTGTCCTCCTGCCTCCCGTCCTGCAGAACATCCACAAGGCGCCAGAGCGTGTCCGTTTGCTCCCTCATTAGTCCAAGCAGCGTTTGAGTCGCCTGCTGGTCTTTCTGCCGCCACCTGTCCTCCCGTTCCATGTGTGCTCGGTGCATTTGGGACAAGTTCTCCCTCCACTGTGTCTGCTGGGTTGCCTGGGCTCGGGAGCAGCCCATAAGTTCCGAGAACATGTCCTCCCGTGTCCTCTTCTTCCTACGCCTCATCTGTGCAAGCCTCTGGGTGTGTGATGCCAGGCTAGGTTGTGAGACAGTCGCAGCTGTGGCTGTGGGAATGGGAAAAAGGGAGTGAATTCCTCAGAAAGATAAATGTAGTTGTGAACAAAGAACATAGTCTTTCTCTGTGAACAAGACCATGCACAGCACCTATCACATGCGCACTCAGGACAAGGTCGAATTTTCGGCCCTCGCATTCAGTGCCTGGGGTCTTGCAGTGCAGATCAGAGAAGCGGGGCAGGACACCGGAATTTGTCTAGCAGGCTGACATGGTAAGCCGTAGACTTGTGGCTGCTTAAAACTTTGATAGTTGCACTGGCCTCCTTTCACATTGAAAGCAATGCCAGTCCCTGCTGCCAGCAATCCGGCAAGCATGAATTCTGCCCCTGTCCCACCCCCTCGCGGCTGTCCCAGGGAAAGATCCCTGTATGCTGCCCCTCTCCCGCCTCCACCGCATGGCTGTAAACCGCCAGTTACAGTTCTGTAAAGTAGCCGGCAAGCAGTCCCAATACTAACATTCCCCTACCTAATTCAAAGCAGGTCATCATGAGCGACATCACTCTGATGAGGATTTCCGAGACGGAAAAAGAAAGGATGCTTCCGGAAAGCCTGCAAAGACCAGGGCCATATGCCGCCATGCTCTGCAGGGCAATGATCCCGGAGTACTTGCTTCTCTCCTGGCGCGGAAATGTTTCCTACTACGGAGGACCCAATAAGGCCGCTCTCCCCAGGAACCTGATGCAAAGGCTTTCCAATTACCTCCAGGAGAGCTTCGTGGAGATGTCAATGGAGGATTTCAGCTCTATCCCCGGACATATAGACCGGATTTTACTGTAGCTGCACTGGCAGGGACTAAACAGTAGAACTGCTTGGGCAGAACAATCATGCTACACCGGACATTGTTTGATTTTTTTAAGTAGTTGCACTGCCAGGGAGTGAACAGTTAAGCACCTAGGGCAAAGTAATCATGAAAAACCCATTCTTAATATTCCCGTTCTGTGAAAAATAAATGTTTACATGTTTAAAACACTTACTGGCTGATCCTTCCCCTGATTCTGTGTCCAGGTTAACGGCTGGGGACGTTTGGTAGGGGATCTCTGTAAGGGTGATGAAGAGATCCTGGCTGTCGGGGAAATCAGCGTTGTAAGCGCTGTCGACTGCCTCGTCCTCCTCATCTCCTTCCTCATCTTCCCTGTCCGCTACCATGTCCGAGGAACCGGCCGTCGACAATATCCCATCCTCAGAGTCCACGGTCAGTGGTGGGGTAGTGGTGGCGGCCGCACCTAAGATGGAATGCAGTGCCTCGTAGAAACGGGATGTCTGGGGCTGGGATCCGGAGCGTCCGTTTGCCTCTTTGGTCTTCTGGTAGCCTTGTCTCAGCTCCTTGATTTTCACGCGGCACTGCGTTGCATCCCGGCTGTATCCTCTCTCTGCCATGGCTTTAGAGATCTTCTCATAGATCTTTGCATTCCGTCTTTTGGAGTGCAGCTCGGAAAGCACGGACTCATCGCCCCACACAGCGATCAGATCCAAGACTTCCCGATCAGTCCATGCTGGGGCCCTCTTTCTAGTCTGAGATTGCATGGCCATCTCTGCTGGAGAGCTCTGCATCGTTGCCAGCGCTGCTGAGCTCGCCACGATGTCCAAACAGGAAATGAGATTCAAACTGCCCAGACAGGAAAAGGAATTCAAATTTTCCCGGGGCTTTTCCTGTGTGGCTGGTCAGAACATCCGAGCTCGGACTGCTGTCCAGAGCGTCAACAGAGTGGTGCACTGTGGGATAGCTCCCGGAGCTATTAGCGTCGATTTCCATCCACAACTAGCCTAATTCGACATGGCCATGTCGAATTTAGCGCTACTCCCCTCGTTGGGGAGGAGTACAGAAGTCGAATTTAAGAGACCTCTATGTCGAACTAAATAGCTTTGTGGTGTGGACGGGTGCAGAGTTAATTCGATGTAACTCCTAGTGTAGACCAGGCCTAAGTTTTAGCGCAGGATTTTCAAAGAAACCTAAAGGAAGTAGGTGATCAACTTCCATTTACTTTTAGTGAGTTTTAGGTGCTTAACTCCCTTTAAATGCTTCTAAAATCCCACCCGAAGGGTATGTCTACATTCATGGCAGTGAGTCTCAGAGCCTTGGTCAATTGACTCAGGCTCATGGGGCTTGGGCTGCAGTGCAAAATATTGAAGTGCTAAAACTTGGGCTGAGGCTCTGAAATCTCCCCTCTTCATGGGGTTTCTAAGTCCAGGCTCCAGGCCAAGACTGAAATGTTTAGCCCCACAGCCCAAGTCCCATGAGCCCTAGTCTGTTGGCCTAGGCTATTGCAGTGTAGATGTGCCCTAAGTGACATTCCAAAGATCTAAGAATGGAATACAGTGCTCCTAACACTCAGAGGCCCCTTTTAAAATCTCAACCTTGTTTTACAACCCCAAAAGGTCTTTTTTTCCCCTCAGAATGGTGGCCAGAAGCGTGGGTCTTCCAGAATCTACTCCCATGGGTCACCAGATCTCTTAATTCCCATCTCATTACATTTTACAGTCTGAAACCTTGCAAAAGCCAGAACTTTATTGAGAGCTTTTCTCAGGGCCTCCTTGACCTCTTTGTTTCTCAGGCTGTAGATGAGGGGGTTGACCATGGGGGTCAGGACTGTATAGAAGACAGAGAACATCTTGTGTAAGTCCTTTGAAGGGCGGGTGTTTGGAACTATGTAGACAAATATCAGAGTCCCATAAAAGACTGTGACAATGACAAGATGAGCGGAACAGGTGGAAAATGCCTTTTGCCTGTCAGTGGCGGAAGGGATTCTTAGGATGGTTGTGATGATACAAACATAGGATGCCACGGTTAATAGAAATGGGATCAGTGACCCGATGGAAGACACTGTCAAAACCGTTAGTTCTAGAAGACGGGTGTCACTACAGGAGAGTTTTATGATGGGGGAGAAATCACAAAAGAAATGGTCAATTTCATTGGAGCAGCAAAATATCAGTTTAGACATTAAAATGATTACTATGGTGCTGCCAAGAAAGCTGCTTGTCCAGGAACAAGCCACTAGCTGGAAACAAACTCTGCCGTTCACTAGAGTGGCATAACGGAGTGGATTGCATATCGCTAAATACCTATCATAAGACATTGCTGCTAGCAGATAGCATTCTGTAGCTGCGAGGATAGCAAAACAATAAAATTGTGTCATGCAGCCCCTAACAGAAATGGTTCTGTCCCCAGTCAGGAGACTGGCCAACATCCTGGGCAGGATGGTGGAGCTGTAGCAGGTCTCCAAGCAGGACAAGTTCCCCAGGAAGAAATACATGGGGGTGTGAAGGTGTCGATCAGCCACAACTAGTGCAACAATGAGGATGTTCCCAGCCACGGTCACAATGTAGATCATTAGAAACAGCAGGAAGAGAAAAATCTGTAGTTTAGGGACATGCCCAAATCCCAGGAGGATGAAATCTGCAATGGACGTTTGATTTCTACAATCTGTGCTTGCCATGGGATGTATCTAGGGGACATAAAGCAAAATCATCAAGAAGAAGATAAACTCAACTTTTAATTCAATTCAATGTGGAACTAGATGAAAATTAACAACCTTTGCAAAATAAGTTGAAGAACATTGCGCTGAACTGAAATTTCATTCGGTTAATTTCAGCAATACCCAAAATCCACTCCCCCTCTTCAGGGAATTCCCATCTCTGGAGATTGCTAAGAACAGGTTAGAGAAACACTTCTCAGATGTGGTCTAAACATACTTGGTCCTGCCTCAGCGTGGTGGGGGTGAACTAGTCATCCTCTTGAGGTCTCTTTGAATCCCCACATTTTATGATTTTATGTTATTTGTTCATACCTCAGACCAATTGTCCCAGTGGCCTGGTACTGTGATATGTTAATTAAGATGTTGGTACCTACTTTCTCCACTATCAGAGCAGATAATAGCTGTGTTTATCTGGACACCCCACTACACTTATGAAAGATCGATTTTAGGCATGTAGGTGATTTTGAAAAACCCATTAGGCACCTAAATACACCTCTACCCTGATATAATGTGACCCGATATAACACGAATTCAGATATAACGCGGTAAAGCAGCGCTCCGGGGGGGCGGGGCTGCGGACTCCGGTGGATCAAAGCAAGTTCGATGTAACGCGGTTTCACCTATAACGCGGTAAGATTTTTTGGCTCCTGAGGACAGCGTTATATCGGGGTAGAGGTGTACTTTTAAAATCTTAAGTCACTTTTGAAAATAGGACTTATAATGTTAAGCTGCTTAGCTGATTTTGAAAATGTGACCCCTAATTCTGATTTAACTTCAGCAATAGTTGAGTGTCTAAATCCTTTTATGCTCTTTAAGAATCACAGCCTTTGGCTACAATAAAAATTCCTCTGTGGCTGAATAATTATAAATGATTCTGTAACAAGCAATCAGTATTAAAATAAATAAAGAAATAAACGGAACTTTTACAATAAAAGAAGGAGATGAAACTAGTAGGTTTCTCTTTAAAAAAACTTTAAAAGCCCATAGACTTTAATAGAGAATGAAATCATTGCTTTAAATGTTTTAAACCAACCTAAGAAATAAATCTCTGCTAGGCTGGTTTAAAAATTACCCAGAGAAGTTAAAACAATGAGGAGTCCTTGTAGCACCTTAGAGACTAACAAATTTATTTGGGCATAAGCTTTCGTGGGCTAAACCCCACTTCATCAGATGCATGGAGTGAAAAATACAGTAAGCAGTATATATATATACAGCACATGAAAAGATTAATTGAATTGAATTGAATTGAATTGAATTGGCCTCCTTAGCACTGACCCCCCCACTCGGTAAGGCAACTCCCATCTTTTCATGTGCTGTAAATATATATATATACTGCTTACTGTATTTTTCACTCCATGCATCTGATGAAGTGGGTTATAGCCCACAGAAGCTTATGCCCAAATAAATTTGTTAGTCTCTAAGGTGCCACAAGGACTCCTCGTTGTTTTTGCTGATACAGACTAACATGGCTACCACTCTGAAACCTGTCAGAGAAGTTGTAATTTCTTCAGTGCCTTTAGCATTAGCCCATAAGGGAAAGAAAATAAGATAATTAGTGAAAAATATGTAGGTCCTGATTCAGAAAAAAAAATCCAACCACCCATCATGATTGCATTCAGGACATCACTGACTATGTGCTTAAATTTAATCATGTGCTGAAGTCCCATTGGAGTTAATGGTTGAAACCTTGACAAAATGCCTATTGATTTAAATAGTGTCACTGAATTTGCTTAAACAGGACTTACGCATATATTTAGAGTTAAGCATATCCTTAAATTCTGTCCTGAATTGGAGCCATATAACATTCAATTTTTTCAAAATGATTTATTAAAATCAATAATTCATTCATTTTCTCAGTAACCGTGTGATAGATTTGTTATTGTAGCACAGAAACAAAGGAAGAAGGAGGGGAAATACAAAACTGAAACATACCAAAAAAATTTTGGTAAGAAAAAATTGGAAACAATTTTTATTAAAATTTTCATTTTTGGGGAAAAAAGTAATGTTGATTGGAAAATGTTGACCAAATGTTGACTGTATTAAAAATTCCTATAAAAGCAGTGTAAATTGACAAATACACACTTTTGTAAAGGTGTTTAATGTGCTTAGCAGGATATTCAGAAGCACCTAGGTACCTACAACTAGGCAAATAGATGTCACTGAAAATCCCAGTAGGTGCTCAAACACGTTTTAAAATCTGACCTAAAATGACCTAATGTGGTCATCTATTTCCATCTCCAAATCTGATTAAAAGACTTTAACTTTAAAAAGTGACAAAGATATATTTACCTCTAAGACAGGCCAGCTGCACTGTGGAAGCTTGAATATCAGATATCACCTTTCCATGCACCAGGATATGGTACTGCAGACTATTTTCTATCCCGATTCCTTCACACACCTCATATCTATATGATAGGAGACCAGCATATTCCTGCCCTGTTTGTATCATTTTGTCTTGCATCCATTCCCACAATGTTTGCAACTCTTCTGATTTATTGTTTCCTCCCTATGTGAGAAGGTAACTTATCCCTTGACAATGCTTGAAATGGCTAAGAAGGGAAAGAGACCAGTTCAATAATTTTCTAGATGGAATACACATCAGTGTTCATGTGATGAAAATGCTACTCTCCATGGTGATATTCTCAATGGAGAAGCAACTGAGAAAGCAAAACATCTAACTTTAGAGGAAAAGTAGTGGGGAAAGACACATTTTGAATCTCAAAGGAAAAGAAATGAAGAGAAGGAAAGTTCTGGCCTCAGAACAAATGTTTTCTGGTGTTAGACATAATGTTATTTTCACATTATCTATTTCCCATAAGCCCATGTTGAGTGGCATTCATTATATTATACTCATTTCATGCTATTTTTAATCAAGTCCCTTGTCAGTCTCTCCATCAGCTTGCCCAGAATCTATGTCAGACTGGCAGGCTTATAATTACTTTGGTTATACCATTTACACTTTTTAAATATTGGCAAACATTAGCTTTCTGTCTGTCTTCTGGAACTTCCCCAGACTTATTGAAAATCAACACAAATGGTCTAGCAAACTTCTCAGCCAGCTCTTTTTAAACTCTTGGATGCAAGTTATCCAGACCTGCTGATTTTAAAATGTCTAACTTTAGTAGCTGCTATTTATCCTCCTCCTGAGATAACATTTCAATGCAAAGGTTGTTATCATGTGTCATGACTTCATCATCTGTTTTCCCCCAATATTGAACAGAAATACTTGTTGAACATTTCTGCAGTTTCTGCATTATTATTGATAATTCTACCATTTCCATCCTAGTAATGTACCAATACCATCCTCAGGATTTGTTTTGTTCCTAATATACTTTAAAAGCTCCTTCTTATCATTCCTAACTCTGCTGGCCATATTGTCTGCTTGCTTTATTTCTCCTTTTCCCTAGTAGAGTTTGTTGGGTTTTGTTCCATCAAAATTTCATGGAATGACATTGTTATCCTGCTCTAGACTTTGCTTTGAAATGAAAAGTCATTTCAAAACAATCAAAATGTTCTGTTCTGGAGAGATTGGTGAGCCACTTATTTATTTATTTATTTTGAATTAATTGACCTTGACACATTTCCACAAAATGTTTCACTATTAAATAATCAGCATTTTCTGATGGAGAAACGTTCCACTAGAAAAGTTCTGGTCATCTCTGTTCACCATCTTCATCACAGAAATACAGGTTTGGAGGGGAACTTGAGAGGTTATCTAGTCCACACCCCCCCTATTGCCAAAATTCCAATGCCAAAATATATTGTGTGAATTCCTGGCCTCCACTGAACTCTTGCAAAACTCTCATTGAGGTCAAGATTTATCTATTTTGACCAAAACAGGAATGGATAGTTTCATTTCAGTGCTGAACAATACCTGGGTTCTGAAGCTGAACTTCCTGCCTCCTATTGGGACACTTTCCTTTCTTCACCTTATTTCTCCTCTTTCCTGCTGGTGGTGGTTGGATTTTTTTGTTTTGTTTTGTTTTGTTTTGCTTATCATTCCCTGGAATATTTCAACTTTTTCTTGCAAAACTGAAAACTCCAAAATATCCTAGCTGAAAATTGGTAAAAACTGAAAAAGAAAAAAAAATCAGCTGAAAACATTCACTGAAATCAATGGAGTTACACTGCCATAAATCTGGAGTAACTCAGTAGTTAATCAAGCACACATTTCCTTCATGTCTTGGGTATCTTCATGGCGTTGATCATATTGCTGTGATGGGCTGTGCAATAGAAATGCAGCCTGGATTCTATGAGCACTCTCATTGGTGAAGAAAGTCATTTATTGTCTTACAGGTGTTGTGAGATGCTACCGGTGTGGTGCTCTGCTTTCTCCTGTGTTGATATCACTCGGCTGCGTGCGTGTGTTCCCTCTGTGTGCAGTCCCAGCTCTGCAGATAGCTGACACAGCAAACCCGACGAGAACCCCCAATAACCACAGAGTCTAGTAAGATGCAAAGTCACTTCGGACTAGGTTTATTGCGATCTCGGACACAATTGCAGTTCCCCGTAGATTACTTAGTCTACCGGGCATACTACTAATAGATGCCTCTTGGCAAGGACCCGGCTCAGTGGCGGGACTTTCCACTGCCCCCGTGGCCGGACAAAGATACCACCCCAGGGATACATTTTTATACACAGGTACAAACAAGTTACACATCACTCCTGACGTATTGAGGTGCAACCCCTCTACGCAGCAAGGTACAACCCTTCTACGTAGTAAGGTGCCGCCTCTCACCTTGTACATGTTGGTTCGATCTATCCATCATTTTACCCTTTTGCCCCTGTCATTGGGATGGGTCGGCCTGTTCCATGTTATCTGTGGAATGTTCCAGTATAGGAGTGTTTTAATATTTAGTGTCCAGTACTTTTTAGGTATGTATCTTTTTGCAGCATCAGCCCTTTCCTTGCCAGCTTCTGTGAGCAGGGCCTGCCTCTGGCTCACAGCTTAACTTTGCTTTATGTTAGCAAAGTCTTGACCATTACTTTAGTTCAGGCCTTAGGCCTCATACCAGGCCTCTGATACCAAGGTTTATCTCTCAGGGCCTCCTCTTACTACACATACCAATCCACCAATTGCTGTGTCACCTGCAACCTTTACCAGCAATGATTTTTTAATTTTCTTCCAGTTCATTGATAAAGATATTTGAGTGTGGGACCCTACTAGAAATGTCCCCATTTGATTCTGATTCTCTATTTACAATTCTTTTTTGAGATCTGTCAATTAGCCAGTTTTTAATCCATTTTATAAGGGCTACATTGATTTTGTAAAATGCATTTTAAAACTAGAATGTTGCATCAAATGCATATAGATAAGTCTGAGTATATTATCACAATTCTTAAATTCATAGCTCTGTAAAAAATCATAAACCCAATAGAGACTCTGGCTTTAAGACTTATTACAGCAATATATAACCCATTAACTCTACTTTGCTCTATGATTGCAGAGGTGTTAATTGCCCACTGGAGTTTGAATGCTTTCTTGCAACATGTGTTTGTTAGACCTTGTATTTAGCTGTGACATTGATTACCTTTCCCAGACCTGAAGAAGCGCTCTGTGGAGCTCAAAAGCTAGTCTCTTTAATCACCAGAAGTCAAGCCTATAAAATATATTGCCTCCCTCACTTTGTCTCTCTTATATTATCTCAACACAGTTACCGTTGTCAACTAAATTTATAAGCTCTTAAAAACTTATATCAAGTTTGTCTGGCAAAACCTAGTTTCCATAAAACCATCCCGACTGGAGCCATTTATGGGCCATCATTTAATCTTTCATTGGTATCCTCCCGTATCAGACTTTCCATCATTTTGGCCAGCATCAGGCTAACAAACTCGGTTTACCTCTTTTAAATTCAATGCACAGTCAACCTGTGGAACTCGTTGCCAGGGGATGTTGTGAAGGCCAAGATTGTAATAGGGTTAAAAAAAGAAATAGACAAGTTCATGGAGGATAGGCTCAACAATGGCTATTAGCCAAGATGGTCAGGGATGGAACCCCATACTCTGGGTGTCCCTAGCCTCTGTTTGCCAGAAGCTGGGAGTGGATGAGAGAGGATGGATCACTCAATGATTGCCCTGTTCTGTTCATTCCCTCTGAAGCACCTGGCATTGGCCACTTTCATAAGGCAGGATACTGGGCTAGATGGACCATTGGTTTGACCCTGTCTCATACTGAGAAAGAGGGGCGATGGATGAGTTATCTTAAGTGCCTATACACAAATGCAAGAAGCCTGGGAAACAAGCAGGGAGAACTGGAAATCCTGGCACAGTCAGGGAACTATGATGCGATTGGAATAACAGAGACTTGGTGGGATAACTCACATGACTGGAGTACTGTCATAGATGGATATAAACTGTTCAGGAAGGACAGGCAGGGCAGAAAAGGTGGGGGAGTTGTGTTGTATGTAAGAGAGGAGTATGACTGCTCAGAGCTCTGGTATGAAACTGCAGAAAAACCTGAGAGTCTCTGGATAAAGTTGAGAAGTGTGAGAAACAAGGGTGATGTCGTTGTCGGAGTCTGCTATAGACCACCAGACCAGGGGGATGAAGTGGACGAGGCTTTCTTCTGGCAACTAGCAGAAGTTGCTAGATCGCAGGCCCTGGTTCTCATGGGAGACTTTAATCACCCTGATATCTGCTGGGAGAGCAATACAGCGGTGCACAGACAATCCAGGAAGTTTTTGGAAAGTGTAGGGGACAATTTCCTGGTGCAAGTGCTGGAGGAACCAACTAGGGGCAGAGCTTTTCTTGACCTGCTGCTCACAAACAGGGAAGAATTAGTAGGGGAAGCAAAAGTGGATGGGAACCTGGGAGGCAGTGACCATGAGATGGTCGAATTCAGGATCCTGACACAAGGAAGAAAGGAGAGCAGCAGAATACAAACCCTGGACTTCAGAAAAGCAGACTTTGACTCCCTCAGGGAACAGATGGGCAGGATCCTCTGGGAGAATAACATGAAGGGCAAAGGGGTCCAGGAGAGCTGGCTGTATTTTAAAGAATCCTTATTGCGGTTGCAGGAACAAACCATCCCCATGTGTAGAAAGAATAATAAATATGGCAGGCGACTAGCTTGGCTTAACAGTGAAATCCTTGCTGACCTTAAACGCAAAAAAGAAGCTTACAAGAAGTGGAAGATTGGACAGATCACCAGGGAAGAGTATAAAAATATAGCTCAGGCATGCAAGAGTGAAATTAGGAAGGCCAAATCGCAGTTGGAGTTGCAGCTAGCAAGAGATGTTAAGAGTAACAAGAAGGGTTTCTTCAAGTATGTTAGCAACAAGAAGAAAGTCAAGGAAAGTGTGGGCCCCTTACTGAATGAGGGAGGCAACCTAGTGACCGAGGATGTGGAAAAAGCTAATGTACTCAATGATTTTTTTGCCTTTGTCTTCACGAACAAGGTCAGCTCCCAGACTGCTGGACTGGGCAGCACAGTATGGGGAGGAGGTGACCAGCCCTCTGTGGAGAAAGAAGTGGTTCGGGACTATTTAGAAATACTGGATGAGCACAAATCTATGGGGCCGGATGCGCTGCATCCGAGGGTGCTAAAGGAGTTGGCGGATGTGATTGCAGAGCCATTGGCCATCATCTTTGAAAACTCATGGCGATCGGGGGAGGTCCCGGATGACTGGAAAAATGCTAATGTAGTGCCCATATTTAAAAAAGGGAAGAAGGAGGATCCAGGGAACTACAGGCCAGTCAGCCTCACCTCAGTCCCTGGAAAAATCATGGAACAGGTCCTCAAGGAATCAATTATGAAACACTTAGAGGAGAGGAAAGTGATCAGGAACAGTCAGCATGGATTCACCAAGGGGAAGTCGTGCCTGACTAACCTAATTGCCTTCTATGAGGAGATAACTGGCTCTGTAGATGAGGGGAAAGCAGTGGATGTGTTATTCCTTGACTTTAGCAAAGCTTTTGATACGGTCTCCCACAGTATTCTTGCTGCCAAGTTAAAGAAGTATGGGCTGGATGAATGGACTGTAAGGTGGATAGAAAGCTGGCTAGATCGTCGGGCTAAACGGGTAGTGGTCAATGGCTCCATGTCTAGTTGGCAGCCGGTTTCAAGCGGAGTGCCCGAAGGGTCGGTCCTGGGGCCTGTTTTGTTTAATATCTTTATTAATGATCTGGAGGATGGTGTGGACTGCACTCTCAGCAAGTTTGCAGATGACACTAAACTGGGAGGCGTGGTAGATCCACTGGAGGGTAGGGATCGAATACAGAGGGACCTAGACAAATTAGAGGATTGGGCCAAAAAAAACCTGATGAGGTTCAACAAGGACAAGTGCAGAGTCCTGCACTTAGGATGGAAGAGTCCTATGCACTGCTACAGACTAAGGACCAAATGGCTAGGTAGCAGTTCTGCAGAAAAGGACCTAGGGGGTCACAGTGGATGAGAAGCTGGATATGAGTCAACAGTGTGCTCTTGTTGCCAAGAAGGCTAACGGCATTTTGGGCTGTATAAGTAGGGGCATTGCCAGCAGATCGAGGGACGTGATCGTTCCCCTTTATTCGACATTGGTGAGGCCTCATCTGTAGTACTGTGTCCAGTTTTGGGCCGCAAACTACAAAAAGGATGTGGAAAAATTGGAAAGAGTCCAGCAGAGGGCAACAAAAATGATTAGTGGTCTGGAGCACATGACTTATGAGGAGAGGCTGAGGGAACTGGGATTGTTTAGTCTGCAGAAGAGAAGAATGAGAGGGGATTTGATAGCTGCTTTCAACTACCTGAAGGGGGGTACCAAAGAGGATGGAGCTCGGCTGTTCTCAGTGGTGGCAGATGACAGAACAAGGAGCAATGGTCTCAAGTTGCAGTGGAGGAGGTCTAGGTTGGATATTAGGAAACACTATTTCACTAGGAGGGTGATGAAGTACTGGAATGCGTTACCTAGGGAGGTGGTGGAATCTCCTTCCTTGGAGGTTTTTAAGGCTTGGCTTAACAAAGCCCTGGCTGGGATGATTTAGTTGGGAATTGGTCCTGCTTTGAGCAGGGGGTTGGACTAGATGACCTCCTGAGGTCCCTTCCAACCCTGATATTCTATGATTCTATGACCCCATATAGCCATTCTTATGTACTTAAATATTGGTACATTTGGGTTTTTTCTTTGTTTTGTTTTGTCTCATTTTCCCCATTCATCTGGGCATTCCCCAGTGTAACTAGATTCAATAAAAATCAAACCAAAAATCAATCCCTCAGGAATTCCGTAACCAATTCTTTTAAAACTATTTGGTACAAGTAACATAGTTCTGCAGAGTTAAGAATATTTAACTTTATCTCTTGAAAATCCTGCCTAGTTTCTGCCCTATAAAAAGACAATTTGCTCCCAAATACACCAGTTTAGATCCGTAATATGACCTCACTTATTCCCTAATACTCAGTGCATGAGATCTCACCCCTTTTACCTCATAAAAAATAAAGCAATACTTACATGAAGTACTTAATGTACCAAGGATGGGGAGGCTGCTGGAAGGACTCCAGGTCAAGCATAGAAATAACCTGAGAGAGGATCGCACCAATAATGTGGTCTCCCTGCCTATAATAGTCTGAGTGAGTCAGAAAGTGTTTCTTCATTAAACACATGGGCATTCGGATCTTGCCGATAGCCCGAGGCAGCAGCAGCAGCAGAAAGACGCGAAAAATCTTTGTGAAACTCACAAAAATGTCAGGCCAAGTTAAAGCTAAAACGCTGAGTTCTCAGCACCCCCCCCATTACAGTGTTAGCTGCGGCATCAGCCTTATTATAAGCAAACACACACTGTAAGCACCGTACTTAGCTAAATCTGCAGGCCCACAGATTCCAGCCTAGGTTTTAAATCTAAGGGGAAACATTAAAGCATCAACATGAGGCTATGACAGTGACAGAGCCCTGCCTGACCCTAGCCCAGACCTAAACACTGCGTGGCCCAGGGGTGTATTTGTAGTGGTCTTCAGCTATGGGTGCAAGGCATTCCCAGCTCTTGCATTAGACTCTGGTGTTTGTGTTATTGATTTTCCATGTGGCCTCTGGACTCCACCAGGCCTGGGCAAGTAGGGGAATCGATCATAGTAATTTGCTAATTACAGGGTGGATAATCACCTCCCCACAGGTCTGTGTCTCTTGGCGCACAGCGGCTCAGCTGGAGAAAACATGCTGGGGAGATCTCAGTGACACTGCTCTCTGGCCCTCAGAGGGGGAGAGGTGCAACTAGGCAGACCCATAGTCAGGGCCTACTCCAGCTTTTTTGCCGCCCCAAGCGGCGAAGAAAAATAAAAGATAAAAAGAAAAACCCGATTGAGCTGCCGCCGAAGTGCCGCCGAAGGGGAAGAGAGGGAGTGAAGGACCCGCTGCCAAATTGCCGCCGGAGACCCAGACGTGCCACCCCAACCACGGATGAAGTGCTGCCCCTTTCTATTGGCCACCCCAGGCACCTGCTTCCTTTGCTGGTGCCTGGAGCCGGCCCTGCCCATAGTGTGGAAATGCTGACAGGAGAGCCAGGGCCCTTTGACTCCTTTTGATAGGAGCCTTTTGTGTCTATTCAGAGAGGTGAGATTGGATCAGTGCTCTGGCAACCTCGAGCTTCCCAGGAGGGAGAGAGCCCACAGCCCCCTTTTCCAACAGCCCTGGCCTGGCCACTGGGGCCAACGGGGTTTCCATCAGCTTGTGGGGCCTGTTGCACAAGGACAGGCAGTTCTGATCCCACGAGCAGGACACACACACATTTAGCTGGTCTGTTACAATATCAGACATTAGGCTTTCAAAGAAACACCATCAGGGCAAACTGCGTCCCAAGATTAATTTTGTTTTGGTTTTTTGTTTGTTTTTTCCCTGAAGCAACCTCAATAGAAATAGTTCCAAGATTTTTACTTCTCAACGTTGGGGCCACATTTTCAAGATATTTAGGTACCTAACAGAGCAAATATGCACTTAGTGAGATTTTCCGATGTGCCCAAGTGAAATATACTGATCTCATAGAACTGGAAGGTCATCAAAGTCCAGCCCCCAGCCTTCACTAGCAGGACCAAGTACTGATTTTGCCCCAGATCCCTAAGTGGCCCCCTCAAGGATTGAACTCACAACCCTGAATTTAGCAGGCCAATGCTCAAACCACTGAACTATCCCTCCCCCCGATGGGAGTTAGGCACTAGTCTGCTTTGGTGGTTTTGAAAATTCCACTAAGCATCTAAACACTTTTAAAAATCTGGCCTATGTCTGTCTTTGGGCACCTAAATACCACTGCAAATCTGGCCTGTGGTTTATTTCTTAAGGAATTGGCTTCCCTTGAGGTTCTGGCAACCTGAACATTGACGCATCCTGCTGATGGGTCTGAACTAGAAAGTAAAGCAGACCAGGAACAGAGATGAAGCTGGCACATCTGTTTCCAACAGGGGCGGTTTTATGGGTGTGTTGCCGGCACAGAGGGCCCGAGGGGGCAACAGCGGGGTTCGTTGCCCGGTGTGCTTCACGCCAATGAACACACCAGGGTGGAGAAGCAGACAAAGTTTATTCAAGAGCTCTGAATAGGCACTAGGAGACCAGCATGTCTCAAATCAAGCGCACTGAGTCAAGCAGTTTTTCCTTTTTATTCTTTACTGTAACTAAGCTCTTCCCTTCCCCCCGCTTCCCCCTTTCCCCCTCCCTCCTTCTATAATAGTTATATTAAGCAGGTAGCAATTACATTTAAGCAGTTAAGTCATCTTGGTGGCTATAAGTCTAGTTCGTTAGTAACTCTTTTTTGAACCGTTATTTTGTCCTTTTCCCTTTGATCTGTTATCTTGCCTCTCACCCAGAAGCATGCAGGCCTTATTACTACCGCTTTATACCGGTTTGAGCGGTATTGCAACTGATAACTGACTGTTACACATTCCATTCTCTGTTGCTGGCTTGTTAGGTCGATTAAAGTTCAAACATGGAGGAGCTTTGGTTCATTTAGGCCTAGTGCAGGAAGGCTTCATTGACTCTCGTGGTCTTCCAACCCCCCGAGTTACCTAGGGTGATGCCTAGTGACACCAACAGGTGGGCGATGTGGGCATGTGCCCAGGATGCTGTGGCCAGGGGGGTGCCATGGTCAACCTTCCCTCCACACACACACCACCAGCCCAAGGCCCCTTTAAACCCTGAGCAGTGGGGCTGGAGCTGGGGAGGTGCAGGGCTGGGGACTCCCCGGCCTGGGGCTCCTACTGTGTGCTGGGCTCCAGCTGCTAGTCCCGGCTGGGCTCTTTCTCTTCCCTTGTATGGCCACTCCCAGAGCAGGGTCAGACCCACCTCCAGGAACCTCCCCCAGCCACAGGAAGCTCTGCATTCCCCCCATGCTTCCTGTCCCCATCACTCCCCAGTTGTGGACGAATGGGAGCTGGCCCCTCACTCCCGTCTGCCCAACCACCATGCATCCAAACTCAAAGAAAGGACACCAAAAGTTCGCCCAAGACACCATTTTCCCTAAGGCCAGTCCTGATTTCCAGTAGAGCAGTTCCAAAATAAAAAACAAAAACAACAGTTTGCAAAATGTGAACAACTTCAAAATTGTGTATTTGTTGCTCAGAGTTCAAAAATATATTTCACAAAATATTTTTGTAAAAAAAAAAGCCTCCTTGAAATTGTGTCCTTTTGATTTCTCAGCCCCTTTCCCCCTCCTTTTCCCCCATTTTACAGTAAAACCATTGGAGCAGGGAAACTGGACCCTCAGTTACTTACCACCCAGCTTTGGGATCTAACCACCAGGCTACAAAGTCTCTCATGCTTTTTTCTCCAACCCCCAATGATTTTTTAATTGACTCATCCAAAGTGGAACAGTTTCAACAGGAGAGACTGAGGGACACCCCACCACCACCATCTACAGATCAGAATATCCCATAGCCCAGTGGTTCTCAACCAGGGGTCTGGGGCCCCCTAGGGGGCCGTGAGCAGGTTTTAGGGGGTCCTCCAAGCATGGTCAGCTTTAGACTCGCTGGGGCCCAGGGCAGAAAGCCGAAGCTCCTCCACACTGGGCTGAAGCTCGGGACCCTGAGCCCTGTCATCCGGGGCTGAAGCCAAAGCCTGAGCAACGTAGTTTCACGGGGGCCCCTGTGGCTTGGGGCCCCTGGCAATTGCCCTGCTTGCTACCCCCTAATGCTGGCCCTGGCTTTTATATGCAGAAAACCAGTTATTGTGTCCCAAGTGGGCCGTGGAGTTTTATAGCATGTTGGAGGGGCCTCAAAAAGAAAAAGTTTGAGAACCCCTGCCATAGGCCAGTGGTGAGGATACTCAAATTACAAGTAGAAGGTCCCTATTCAAATCCTTTCTCCCTGTCAGATGAAGGGGATGCTTGAACTGGGCCACATCCCAGGTAACCGCTGGGATAACAGTTATGAAGGAGCCCCTCTCCAACTGCTCTGTTTATGAGTTTGTGTTTGGGTCCGGATCTGGGAGGTGATCTCTGAGCATGAAGATAGGAACACCTGTCTTCCACCAGTCTGTGCATCGCTCTAGACCTCCAGGTGCCTAGAGTGGGACAGCAGTCAGTGCGAATGTGCACAGGCAGAAAAATCAGCATGTAGGGAACAGCTAGGTGCAAAAATCTAGGAGACAAGCAAATTTAGGCAACAACAGGGTTCGGCAGCAGCCGAGTGGGCTTCCTGTGAATCCCAGTGGGGCCTGATTCTGGATTCTGAAGTGGCAGTTAGGTACTTAAGTCCCTTTATGAATCTAGCCCCTGGTGCATTAATGGAATTGTTAGAAGTATCTAAATGCTTAAAACCCATTGAAATCAGTGAATTTTAGGTGCCTAGGTGCTTTTGAAAATCCCAATAGTCACCTAAAATATCTGGCTCGTGGCACTTTTGAAAATTCTATCTCCAAGTCCTATTGAATTCCAATGGGAGTTGGGCACCTCTCTCTTTTCGGATCCTCTGAAATCCCAGCCTTATTTTTTCTTTTTATCCATTTAGGGCCTCATCCACCACTCTGAAAAAAATGATCCTCCTTAAGTGATCACAATTCTGTGCCACATACTTCCAGGCCTCTATAAAAATCCCACGCCAGCTGCTGGCTGTGGGTCTTACCCCTGTGTAGTAGCTCTGCCCTGAATAGACAGTGGTTTCACAGATTCATAGATTTCAAGGCCAGAAGGGACCACTGTGATCATCTAGGCTGACCTCCAGGCTGGTGAAGGCCAGAGGAACTTCCACACAGAAATTCCTGGAGAATATCTTTTATTAAAAACATCGAATCTTGATTTTAAAATGGTCGGCCATCGAGAATCCACCATGAACCTGGTTAAATGTGTTCCAATAGTTAATTAAGCTGGCTGTTAAAAAAAAGAAGAAGTCTTATTTCTAGTCTGAAGTTGTCTAGCTTCAACTCCCAGCCATTGCATAATGTTAGATCTTTCCCTGATAGACGGAAGAACACATTATCTAATATTTATTGCCCACGTAGGTACTTACAGACTGTAATCAAGTCACCCCTTAACCTTCTCTATCTTAAGCTAAACAGATTGAGCTCCCTGAGTCTATCACTAGAAGGCAGATTTTCCAATCCTTTAACCATTCTCACAGCTCTTCTCTAAGCCCTCTCCAATTTATCAACCTCCTTTTTGAAATGTGGTCACCAGAATGGGACACAGGTTTCCAGCAGTGGTCGAACCCGTGACAAATACAGATGTAAAATAACCTCCCTGCTCCTACTTGAGATTCCCCTGTTTGTGCATCCCAGGCCCTTATTAGCCCTTTGAGCCACACTATAACACCAAGAGATCATATTCAGATGGTTATCCGGCCTTCCCTGCAAAATCTTCTTCAGTCACTGCTTCCCGGAATAGAGCTCTCCAGCATGTAAGTGTGGCCTGCATTCTTTGTTCTAGATGTAGATATTTATATGTAGCTGTATATAAATGTGTATTTTTTTCTTGTGACCGAAGCAACCCGGATCTCTCTGAATCAGTGACCTGTCCTCTTCATTGTTTACCGCTCCCCCAACCTCCGTGCCATCTGCAAACTTTATCAATGATGATTTTGTTTTCTTCCACATCACTGTAGTGAGTGTCTACACCGAAGCACTGCAGCAGCGCAGCTTCAGCTGTGCCACCACAGTGGTTTAAGTGTAGACATAGTGTAAGAGAGTTGTGCTCTTTCTTCAATCATCTTAATGTTGTGTTAACTCTGAAACCTAATGATCATTAATTGAATTCCAC
Organism: Terrapene triunguis; assembly: GCF_002925995.2. Classification (NCBI taxonomy): domain Eukaryota; kingdom Metazoa; phylum Chordata; order Testudines; family Emydidae; genus Terrapene; species Terrapene triunguis. The sequence continues at coordinate 2,705,391 of NW_020664470.1, read as the reverse complement.
TGCTGTCATTTCTGCATAAGCATCCAACTCTAGGGATGCAGCTCATCTCATTGTATGTTAACTCTGAAACCTAATGATCACGAGTTAAACGCATTTCTGATTATTTTTAATAGTTGTTTTCCTGTGGCTGCTTGATGTAATGGCAGATATTGGGCTGAGGGAAAGTGGTTGCTGACAAGTTGGAAACTTAGGCCCTTCTATGAATTGCTTCATTTTGGTGCACACCTGCATTTTGGGGAAATCCAACTGAGCTCACTGGGCCTTGGGCTACATGCGGGCACAGGAATGAGGAGTAGATGACAACAAGAAGGACAAAGAGTGAGTTTCCCCAGAATAAACCAAGTCCATTCACTACCACCTCTGACCTCAAAGGGCAGGATATACAGTAGCTGAATCTCCCCTCCAGGGCCAAACACATCATCTGCCTCCTGAGGGCCAATCCAAGTGTAACCCAGGTGAAGAAAATGATGTTGTCTCTCTCCCCTCTAGTGTCTAGACCATGCACAAGGGGTTGTAAGTCTGCCACAGCCTTTGACCTAAGGCCTCTAGTTGTTTAATTCAAGCTGCACAAGCCCAGGGGTTCTCACTACCTGATAGTGGTGCCCTGTTTGAGGGCGTCCTGCTAACCCTGTTTGGTTGCCATGTAATATTTTACTTGCTTGTCTTCATGTAACCTAAGGCAGTGGTGACACCCAAGAAAATGATTTCAGTCAAAGACACGTTGCAGCAGAGGGAATAGACTGTCCTGGTGCTATGCTCGGCTTAGAAGAACAACATCTCTGCTGACAATAAGCTTCCCCTGCCAATATCTGGCCCCCTCCAGCTAAGTATCTGAGACCTCACAATCTCTAACGCATGTATCCTCACCACACCCCCGGGAGGTAGTCAGTGTGATGAACCCCGAATATAGAGGAAGAACTGAGGCACAGATTTGCAAAGGTATCAAGGTGCCTAGAGATGCCCGTCTTTCCTCCTTCACCCTTATCCGTTCCCCATGCCTCCCCTCCCAACTTCCCTTCCCCTGCCACCTTCACCTACCTCCCCAATTCCACCTTCCCCATCTCCACTTTTCACCCTTCCATCTCCCCTTCCTCCTTCTATCTATCTTCCCCTTCCCCCTGTTTCCATGCTGCCTTCTTCCTGGAATTTCAGGCAGGCAGGGAAGGTGGGAAGTTGCATGGGGGCCTGGGGAAAGGAAAATGGAAGTGAGAGGGGTACAGAATGGGAGGGGGAAGGAAGGATGGGGAAAAGAGGGAAAGGGGGAGGAGAAAGGGAAGGTGGAAGGGTGGAGGGAGGAGGAAGGAAAAGGGAGGAGGTTAAGCAATGAGGAAGGGAGCTGGGGGAAGAAGAAAGAAAGGAAAGGAAACAAACAGAAGGATGGGGAAGGAAGAGGGGGAGAATCAGGGGTGTAAGGGGGAGAGGATCAGGGGTAAGAGAAGGGAGGAGGAAGGGAGTTGGGGAAGGGAAGAACAAAGGAGGCATGGAAGTAGGGACAAGGGAAGGTGGAAAAGGTCAGTGTTTGTGGAAGTACATTTTAAGAGCTTCCTTTGTGTTCTTGCCTCAGTTTCCCCAGCAGTGCTGTCTCAGTACTGCATGGGGCCTGGAGATCTGTAAGGACCAGTGGCATCTGGCAATAAGTAACCAGCCCAGGAGAACTCCTGACCCAGAAGTCCACTCTGTTTCATGCCACTGACTCATGGCAACTCCAGCCTAGGGCCAGTTCAAGGTAGCACAGTAAAATAAGAGTTGGGGAGCATAATCAAGACCAAAATGAGCAACCAAACATGTTGAAGTCAACTCATTTATAACTTTGGTGGTACATATGTATTATTACAGGAGTTGGCACATTTACTTTTAGACATACTAAGGGATCTATCTATCGATCTATCTAGCGATCGATCTATCTAATCACTAGATGACAGTTGCCCATCTCTGTATTATTAAAACTCTGATACAAAACCCATTGAAAAAATTGCTGACTCTTTTACTGGATCAGTCCCTGAGTGACTCTGAAGTGTGATTAAAAAGAGTTTCCCCTGTACGTAGGGTAGGAAATAACCAGGGCTGGTTAAAATCTTTCCTCCAAAAAATTTTTGTTAAAGGAAAATTGGGTTTTTGGTGAAACAAACAGTTTTGCAAAAAGTATCTGCTTTCCTAAAAAAAACCCCAACAACAACAAAAATACGTTGTAGTTAGTTATTGATTCATCAGCAAATTAAAAACCTTAGATTTATTTGTTTGTTTGTTTGTTTACTTTTGTCCAAAAAGTTTAGTCTTTCAGCTGGACATTTTTGGGTTTTCCAAAAAAAACAATTCAAAATTGTCTTGGGGGAAAAATAATCCCAGTTTCCAGCTGGCTCTAGACATAATTACGGGCCAAAACCTGAGGTCTATGCTGAGCTATGGCTAGGTCTTTGATCACACAAAATTTCACAGACCTCAAAGGGGTTTTCATCTGCATAAGGAATGAGAGCAAATCAACTGCCTTTGGATTCAGGCTTGTGGTAACTGCATTTTAATGGTGATCACTGAATTGGGTTTATTATGGGTCTTCTGGATGAATCCTCACTTGGCCTCCAGTTACTAATGGAGACAGTCAATTAGGCCTTTTACTTATAATTTTCCTCAGAGCTTCTTTGACCTCCTTGTTTCTCAGACTGTATATAATGGGGTTAACCATAGGGGTAATCACCATGTACAGCAGGGAGAACATTTTATTTAGGCCCGGAGACTGGCTGGTCGTGGGAACCACATAAACAATGCCTGAGGTCCCATAGAACAAGGTCACCACAATGAGATGAGAGGAACAGGTGGAGAAGGCTTTCTGTTTCCCCATGGTGGAAGGGACCCTGAGAATGGTGGACAGGATGTTGGCATAGGATACTACAGTCAGCAGAAATGGGACCATGGTCACAACAGAGGCCATGATGAATGTGGTTGTCTTGGCCACATGGGCATCAGTGCAGGAGAGCTTCATGACCGGTGCTAGGTCACAGAAGAAATGGTCAATTTCATTGGAGGCACAGAATGGCAACCTGAAGATCAAGACAATGGTTACTATGGGAGTCAGGAACCCACTTATCCAAGAACCTGCTGCCATCTGCAGGCAAACCTTGGAGTTCATGATGGCCCTGTAACGGAGCGGGCTGCAGATGGCTACATACCGGTCATAAGACATCACCGCCAGGAGGAAACACTCAGTGATAGCCATGGAACTGAAGAAATAAGACTGGGTGATGCAGCCCAAGAAGGAGATTGCTTCGTGTGCAGTGAGTAAAGTTCTTAGCATCTTGGAGGTGGTAGAAGCTGTGTACCAGATCTCAAGGAAGGAGAAATTTCCCAGGAAGTAGTACATCGGGGTATGCAGGCTCCTGCTGCATGAGATGATGGCCAATATGAGGATGTTGCCAGCTAACGTCATGATGTAGACAGCTAGAAACAGCACAAAGAGAAGGATCTGCCTCTCATGAAGATCCCCAAATCCCAGCAGGATGAACTCTGCAAGGGCTGTCCGATTTCCTTCTGCTGCTCTGTCCATCTACATTAAAATTGGTCCAAAACCACAAAACACAATCATGAAAATTCTGGGAAGTGTGGAAGAGTTTTAATCTGTAGCCCAATCTATGAATTTTATGTTAATTACATTGATTCCTTAAGAATTCCCAGCTATCATTCTGAGGTTTGACAGGTTCTTGCCCCAAGATCAGGCCCAGTATTATTAAAATTACTGTTCATTTGGGAACCCTGATGTACACAGTTGCAACAGTCACACTATGGGAAGCCTTCTATATCTACAACAGTTTATTAATACATTTAGCAAAGTCGCAAACACTCTAACCCAGCAAGGTAGATAGAGATAATACAGAATGTCCATCTGAACATCCATATACTCACACTATCGCTTGCAGAACAACCTGAAATGGTAGCCATTGTCTTCCTCATCACCGTCACCTTCTTCATCATCACCAGTGGCCATCATCCCAGCACCACCCAAGGGCCACATCTCTCTTTCCTCATGCCCACAGCCTGGGATACAACGCCACTATGTTTAATGAATATTCAGTAGGGATTTCTCCCCATTTCCTCACCCTACTAATGTTGAGGTGCCCTTCCCCTATAGGTTAGCATATTAATGATCTTAACTTATTATTATATACATCAATTCATTGCCATGGCACTCTTGCAGTCAGACATCTGTGGATGCTCTATCCTAAAAATCCAAAAGCTGGTGTTAGCTCATGTTCCTGTGGTTGGCTGGTGTTGTTATGGACAAACTTCCTCCTTACACACTCTATGTCCAGTTCCCCAAAACTTAGGGCTGACTGTTGGGCTATTTTTCTGTGTCAAAGTTCATAGGCCCTCAAACCTTATGCTAAGTGCTGAAGCCGCTGTCTTACAGGATACAGGCCTTGTGTTACTGCTAAATAAAATAAATGCTAACGCTAGCTCTGTGAGCTACACATCCCATTGTTTTTCACAGCAATTTGATGTTTCATTTTCTGACTTTTCCACTAATTTTATACAATTTCCCCATGTTCTGAACTTGCATTTTTCCACAATAATTTCTTTCCCCCCTCAACTTTGGAGATCACATGTGGATTTATTTAGAGAGATGCTTCAGCACCTCTGGCAATTGGGAGTACATTCGTTGTGTGTGAAAGTCAATGTTTGCACAACTCAAGGCCCCTGCACCACTTAAATCCTGTAGTTCCAGCCCTCTCTTATCCTCCTAGGTGCCTCCAAACTTGTGGCAAACCTTGTACCCAATGTATTTCAGGACAGGAGTTAATACTGTAACCCAGGTGCAATTGTTGAATGGGTTGCATTTGTGTTCTGTCTCTACAGATGACCCACCCAAGGAGTCATCACTGACTTATTTTAAGGGTGTAATTGGCTGTGTGCTGGCCCTCTGTCCCGGGGTGGATATCACCCAAGCATTAAAACTGCCCTTGCTGATTCCTTTAGGTCAAGGGTGTTCACATTTGTGGTGATCTATAGAAAGGAGAGTAATCCCTCTGCATCAGGGTTGGGAGCCACTGGCTAGGATAAAGAAATGGGACAGAATGCTGTGCTGACAGCCATACTGTAAATTGCCTGTAAATAAATATGAGGCTCAAGTCAGGCATGTGTGTTGCATCTGGCCAGCCTAATCCTAAACATCCCCAAAGCTCTCAGGCTGTGATTTTCAGAGCCACCTAAGGGTGTAATTTTCAGAGGGACCTAAGGGAATTAGATACCCAGCTCCCCCTTATTTCCCTGGGAGTTGGGTGCTTGATTCCCATAGGGCTCTTTGAGAATCCCAGCCTAGTGGGTTTGGAGTCCCAGTTCAATGAATGTGAATCTCTGAAAATCTTAACCCAAAGGATCCACACAGGAAATGTACAGCTGAGATTTTTAAAGAATCCCAAGTGAGTTAGGTGCTGAGTCCCACAGAATGTCAATGGGAGCTTGGTGCCTGACTCCGTTAGGCTTTGTCTGGTTGTACAAAAAAATATACAGGGTCAGACTGGGACAACACGAGATCTTCCAGGCCAAATTCTCTCATCACATTCATTGGAGGAAATCAGAAGTGGCTGCATTAGGGATTATAGGCTAATGGCTAAGGCACTAGATTGAGCTTCAGGATATAGAAATAGTATTCACAGCTCTGCCACTGTTGTGCTGGGTGGCCTTGAGAGAGTCACTTGCCATCTCGTGCCTCAGTTTCCCCCATTAGTAACACAGGAAAAACAATAGTGCCTTCCTTGGTAAAGCACTTTTAGATCTATCAAGGAAGAGTGCTGTATAAGAGTTAGATATTGTTATTATTAATGTCACGGGAGATAAATCAGTGCAAAACAGAGTGTGAGTGTGGGGAGTCATGGCTTTTTGTTTGTCTTTCTTTTAACCACCCAAGTTAGGGGCCCAATCCTGCAAACACTCAGATGGGCCTAATCCTAATCCTGAAAATCCCTACTCATGTGAGTAGGTTCTATTGTCACCAATGGAATTACTGGGGTAAGAAATACTCTCCTGAGTAACAGCTGGCAGGGTCAGGCCAGCTAGAAGTTCTTATTCACTCAGGAACTCCTGTTGTTCCAGATATTCAGGTGCGGGTAAACTGACATAGCTGCATTGATTTACACTAGGTGGCAATCTGGCCCATTGACTTCAATGGATCTACACTCATTTATACCCTCTAGGGATGTGCACTCAGAGACCACAATGGAGTTATGCTAAATTGCATCAACTGTAGAATGGGGGCCCATTGGTCTCATTGGAGCTTGTGGGTTTACGCCAGCCGGGGACCTGGCCCAATTACTCCAATGGTGCTAAGGCCAAAGTGATTGCTGGTTTAGACTAGAAAACGTGAGAGGAGAACCACAACCCCTGAGAGTGAAATCTATGTTTTTGAAATAATAATACCTAGCAGTTTTCAACAGGGGATAGCAAAAAGAAGGGTGACTGTCAATATCCCTAGATGGGGAAATTGAGACACAGATACGGAACCCTGCCAGTGCTGTGAAAAGAACCAAAAGACCAAAATCTTTTGATCTCAGTTTCTGCAGTGTCCATACCCAAAATACATTAACAGCAGCTGCAGCTTAGTAAAGACTGAAACATGTCATTGTCCAGATCAGTGGTTCTCAACCTAGTTACCATTGTGGGCCACATATGCAGCTCTCTCTGTGTTATGTGAGCCACATCCACACAATATATATACTACCTGTATGGCCCTGAGAGTATCATATGGGCTGCAGCTATGTGCTGATTAGGATGCAAGCAGCCTGTGAGCCACAGGTTGAGAACCACTGGTCAGTGGAGCAGGTAGGGCAGTATGGTCCAGTACACCATATCAGTAAGACATTTATAGCCGGTATGGAGTACCGCAAAGACGCCGGGCGGCCCCACGCTGGCAACTCCTCCGGCGCAGCTGTACCACCCCCAGCCCTTCCATGCAGCTGCGTCTAGCATCTACTGTTTGGGGTCTGTAGGCAGCCCTGCTGGAGGACAGGGCTGGGGGTGGGACTGGAGGTGGTACCGGTACAGCTGCACCAGAGGAGATGCTGGCATGGGTGCTCCGTTCACCGCTGCCATTCCCGGGAGAGCCCTGAACTGCAGGGCTCTCCCAGGAACTGGAGCAGCGAAAGGAGCAGAATGTGCAGCAACTCCAGCGTGGCTGTACTGCCCCCAACCCCGCCCCCAGCCCTTCCACGCAGCAGCGTGCCTCGGTCTCTTGTCCGAGGTCTGTACAGCATCCCTGCCAGAGGACAGGGCTGGCCCCACATTCTGTTCCTTTCATTGCTGCGGTTCCGGAGAGCCATGCAGTTCAGAAGTCTCTGGTGCATTGGGAGGAGGACAGAGCCCTCCCCCGCAGGTAATGTGGGATGGATTATGGGGAGGGGAGGGAGAGAGCATGGGGCCCTGGGCTGAGGGTGGGTAGGGTCACTTGAGGAGTCATGTGGGGGGTCACGTGGGGAGGTCACATACTCCCCCCTTGAGCTGGTGCAGCTTACTGGTAAGAAATGAATTCTACTTTCACCACTGCCACTGGTCTAGATCAAAGGGTCTCCTGATTGAGTTGTAATGAAGTGGTTTGATGTTTTGAAAGGTTGGGCTAGATTTTTAAAGGAGGCACATAGTGGGATTTTCAAAAACATCTGGATGCCTGAGACCCATTGAATTCAGTGGCTGTTAGGAGCCTAGGTGCTTTGGAAATCCCACTAAGCATCTAAATATCTTTAAACATCTGGGTCTTTATCTTATTTTCTTGTTGAAAATGTCAAAGTGTCAGACTGTTTCAATCTGTAGTAAATAGAAGCTACCCTTAATGTGTTTGTTTTAATAAAATAAAATAAAATGCAATTCCAGAGTTCTCACTCTGAAGTCTATGATGTCTGTGAGTCAGTATAAAGTGATGAAAGAGCCAGAAGGATGGCTGAGAGCTTTTTGTTCATAACATCACCAGGTTGAATCATCACTGGGTTTTGTTGACTGTTATCATCCAATTTTTAAGCTTTCGGCCATTTTGACTATACAAATAACACCGATGTAATGTACAACTACAGTAAGGCATGTATCTATGCCATACCAAGAGGCTAGACCATTGTGATATTAGAAGTCATTTAGCCAATTACCACCCTTACTTTACAGCTAATCTGCATGCAACAATTTCAAGGGTTGCACGAGGGAGACCGCACAGATCCCCACTGCCACTTGTGCAAATCCACAGAGCTCTCCCAAGAGAACACCCCAGACACAAATCAACACAACCACCCAAACAACAACACAACCAGCACACACAATACCCTTTAACATTTGTAACCCCTTACCACAGCACACACCTCTCATTCGCCACCAACACAAATCAATACAACTCGTCCAGCATAACCCAACCCCTACACAAAGGAACAGAACCACCCACCCAACAAAATAATCGGTACAAACAATAACCCCAAACTTCACTCTGAAGCCTAGAATGTCGGTACAGTCATTGCGAAGCAATGGAAATAGTTACAAGGCTGTTTCAGAAAACTTTTTGTTTAGAATATCACCAGGTTGAATCATCAATGGGATCGTCTGCTATCGTCCAGTTTTTAGGTTCTATTGTAAGGATTGAGCCTACACATTTACCCTAATTGTAAACTCAACTGTAAAAAGTATGTCAAAGTTCATAAAAGGTCACAAGAGCCTATAACAACAAAGGTTGATGGGAAAAAAGTACAAAAGGAAGACATAAAAAGTGAATTAGACTAAACAAAAAAGGTCTATTAATAGAGTTCAAGGATTGTGGTAAAATCATGCTTGGTGAAAACAGAAGATGTGGAACCAGAAATTAATAAACAAAAATTGGTGTGTTGGATATTAGGCCTAATTGGTAGACAAAATAATGAGGGGATGGGCTATTATTAAAGAAAGAGACTTTGGGGGGAAAATAAAGAAAACCGACAGAGACTACTGTAGCAAACTTCACCGTCATGGCTACCACCACCTCCATCACCTGGGACCCCAGGTCTTTTTCGTCCTAATCCTAAGGTATGTTCTAATCAGACCAGGCCAGAGAGTGGGACCCAGATGACAATGGCATCTGTACCAGCTCCAGCTAAAACCTAAACATCACCAGAGCTGAAACGGTACCGGACTTTAACAACAGCACTACCAACAATGCCTCCAGCTCCTCTTAACTAGCTTCTTCTCTTTTACACAAAAGGAGAGTTATTACTGCCTTTGTCTTTGTCTACACTTACCGGGGGATTGATGTGCGGCGATCGATGCATCGGCAGTTGATTTAGCAGGTGTAGTGACGACTCGCAAAATTGACTGCAGATCTCTCCCCTGTCAACTCCTGTATTCCACTGGAATGAGAAGAGTAAGGGGAGTCTACGGGAGAGCGTCTCCCATTGTCATAGCATAGTGTGTAAGTAGATCAAAGCTATGTCATCTTGAGTTACGCTATTCACATAACTCAAATTGCATAGCTTAGATCGACTTTCCCTCTAGTGTAGACAAGGCCTTTGAAATGGTCAGACAATGGGTTTTTCCTTCTACAAACTCTCTCCAGCTAAAGGGAAAGGGAACAAGGGATGTTGCTAAAATGAAAGCCTGACTTAATACGCTACATTTCAAATATATTATCTGTTTTTCCTTCCTCTCTGCATCTTTAAGAAAAAGGTTTTTTTAATGGTGTTCTTGCCATGGTCCTATGCAGGCTGAGGTCTCTGTGTACCAAACCCCAAACCTGATGAACACTTTAATAGTGGGCTGTGCCTGGGTGATGATAACACATTTGGCCCATATATTCCATCTAAATTATTACATTTTAGAGTCATTGTGACTTTATGAATTATACCTGTCCAAGTACCTAGGCTTTCAGCTACTAGTAACAGAATATTTTGACTACTGTATCATATCATATCATGACATGATATGGCCTGACATTGTGTGCATGACTCCACATCTGAATCTCATGAGATAATACATATAATATGAGCATGACAAAGAAAATAAATTTCAAAAGAAAACATTCATTTTGAAACAAAGCCTGAACAACATTTTTTAAATGGAATTGTTTTGGAATTTATGTTGTAACCGGACATTTGGAAAATATTTGGTTTGTTCCAATCTGGAAACAAATGTCAACCTTTAAAAATTTGACACAAAAAGGAAATTCTGAGTTGCAATAAGCTCTATAGCCTCCTTCAACTCTTGCTAATTGCTCTAGATAACTAAATAGTGTTAATCTTGTAATCTGTGAAATTCCCTATCATACATATAAGGCAATAGAGGGAATATTAAAATACTTCGGTAACCTTAGCAATTCATGCAAGATGAAGCTGTCATGTTTTCAAGGGGAACCAAAATAATTCATTCTAATCAAGCTTTGTGGCCAAATTCTGATCTTAGCTCACCTGGGGTAAATCCACAGTCATGCTTCTGAAGTAAACGGACTTAGAGCCAGATTCGGCTCTCTGCTGCAATATCATTTGATTTCACTTGCTATAACTTGGATAAATCGGGTGTCGCTCCACTGGTTTTAATTTAGCATAATTTACAAAAAAATAGCTATTAACAGACTGTGTCTCTGTCCTGAAAATACCAAATAATAATAAATAATAAAATATAATAATAATAATTAATAATAAACTTTGTATTTTCTCTTAAGTATCCAAAAGCCTTTTTATTAACTTCAATTAAATATGTTCCACCCAACAGTGAAGACAAGAAAATACATTGTTTTAAAAATTATAGATTGCTATAGATATATAGAACTATGAATAGCTATAGTTAAATATAGTCATATGTAAAAATATTTAGCTATAGCTATAGATAAATGTGGAGTTATCTTTTTATATGTGGGATATACAAAACACCACAATGTAACTGCATTGAATCAAAAGAGCAAGCAAGAAAGAAAAAAAGCAATTAAGTGATGTTATTACC